>NC_081348.1:841502-971491 GCF_029784015.1 Lycium ferocissimum
ACTTGTTAAGAATTCACAAAGAACAAGGTTTTTGAATCAAGATTGAAGAGCTTGAAAATTTTCTTTCTTTTCTTTTCTCTCTTTCTCTCTTAGCCGATTGCCTTCTCTTTCTCTTCTTGATTTTTCTTTTAATTTCTTGAAGCTTCTTGGATAATATAATGATCCCTCCTTATTAATTAGTCACATGGAATAATTTCCATGGACTTGGGCCATGGCCTCATGGCCGGCCACCTTCTCTTTTGGGCCTCCTTTTTCTTATTTTTTTTTAGCCCAATTAATCACAAATCTCGTTTTGTAATTTCCGAAATTAATTTCCGAAATTTCAATTTTGCCCTTGGCCGTCTCCGATGTTCTCGTGTCAATGTTTTCCATAAGTAACAACATATCCGCCAAATGAAATCAAAATATGCCCCTATTCTTACAAATCACCATTATGTCCAAATTTCCCGAATGTGCAAAACACGGGATATAACATAAGAAGAGTATTGCAACTCAAGGCTCGTTTCTACACTATATAAGGTGAGTTTCATGATCTTTCCACGTTATTTGAAGTATTGAAAAGTTGAAACACTTGGATTGTACTAGAATGTAGAAAATGGGTCATAAATGTGGGAATAGTGCTATTGTTGAGTAATAGTTTGGAATGAATCATGCATATGGATATGTTGTGATTGTAAGTAGATTATGAATGACACTTAGAACATGGAATGAGCATTATACGTGAAAGAACGTAATAGTGAAGGATGACCATGATTATGAGGGGAGGGGGGGGGGGGGGGGAGGGAGTTGAAGTGAAATTGTGAAATGTGGATAATGTAGATAAATGATGATTATTTCTTATGATATTATGAACGATGTTACGGATGTTTGGGAGTTGATATGGAATATGGAGGAAGTCATATAAACAAAGGAAATGCTGTCCAATTTTCTCTAGCTTTAGTAAGCCCGTTCTTGTAATCATTTAGCTAATGTCGATACGAATTCTCTTGAAGGTAGAACGGGTTCATTAAAAGAGAACGAGCAAGCAATAGAGTAATTAAACGACAAAGGTATGTGAGGCTAGTCCTTTCTTTCCAAGGCATGAGTCTTATGGCATGATTTCCCTCTTTCCTCATGAATCTTCTATCTTCAAGAAAACTATGAGTCCTTGTTCATGAATAGTCATACAAGATAAGAGATATGCTATGAGTATGATAATTATGATGACAAGCTTAAGTCTAAAGATTCTAGAGTCCATGATATGATGTTCCTATTAAGCTAATGATGCTATTTATAATCTATTGATGTTGATCATTATATACACTCACCTTATGCTCGTTCCTTCAAGGTGAGGCAGAATATTTATGAATGCTCCATAATGGAATCGGGGGTTCACGACCTTATGTCACCCCGATAAAGCTTAACTGTCTTTGAGTTTCCATGCATGCATTATGATGAGTTATGATAAGTATATTATGATGAGCATATGATGATATTACACCGCGCCTATATGGCCGGGCAGTCACCGCCAAGGCGGGCAGCTATACACCATGGCCAGATGACATGGGAAGGCACCACTAGTGGGCAGCATGAGACGGTACCTCGGACACGGGAGGCCTGGACGCAGGCTAATGCTATTGATTATCACACCGTACCTATATGGTCGGGCAGTTTATACATAAATGCATACATGATATGATGATGATTATGAAGTAAGCCAGCATGCATTATTTCTTTTATGATTCGATCGATTCATTGTTCCTCATTTGATACCTCCCTTATTTCATTGATGTCTTATTATTGTTTATGCCTTACATACTCAGTACAATGTTCGTACTGACGTCCTTTTTCTTGGACGTTGTGTTCATGCCCACAGGTAGACAGGGAGACGGTACAGATCCATAGGAGCTATCAGCATACTTGCAGGAGCCCTCCTTTATTCCGGAGGTGCTATTATGAGACAATATTTTTTGTACATATTTTGGGTACGACGGGGTCCTGTCCCGTCCATATGTCTAGTAGAGGCTCGTAGATGCGCAGTTGTGGGTAGTATGGTCTCACAGTCTTTCATGTATATGCATGTATATATATTATTTTGATAGCCGAAGGGCTTATCTATATCAAGTAAATATGTTTCAAATGTTATTAGTTTTCCATGATTATGAGCATATAATATGAATGAGAGCAGATGATTAACAGAATGAGCGGTGTTCGGGGGTTAGCCCTGGATACCCGTCATGGCCCGTAGCTGGGTCGTGACACAAGTGCAAGTGGTCCCCTTCCTATGGTGAGTGATCCTGAACGTCATAATTGGAAAGGATAGCCCAAGAGTTCAAAGTAATGGGAGAATATTTCCACCTTATGAGGGAACGTTTACGCAAAAAGCAACAAATGAAAGAAGAGAAAGCCACTCTTTGTAAAGAGAAATCGAAGATAGAAGTGAAGGGTTCACCCAACCCTTCTAAAAGAATTCTTGAAACATGTCCCAACTCCCATGAAATCGAAAGATAAAAGATTGAGAGGAGTAAGGGAGATCAAAGTGACAACTCTAGAGTGGAAAAAGGAGAGGTTGTGAGGAGTGATGTGGGAGGGTTGTCACAACTTAATCCTAAATTTTGTAACTTTTCTTCTTTCTCTAGTTGTCTTGATAATGGTATAGGTGTTCTTGGATGCAAACCGAATGATGAGCCTCAAACTTTGAAAGTTCATAAGGTAGTTGAAGGCTTTCCGAAGGAGCAAATGAACTCCAAAGTTGAAAACTACGGTAAAGAAGATATTTTGTGTGCACTTCAAGGTAAAATAGCTAAACTTAACACTCCAAATGATGTGATTGATCATGTTGTTGATTTGAGTGTGAATGATAGCTTGTCCTTATGTGAGCTTAATGAGTCTTTACCATCTGTTGAGCTTAGTTCTTTAAAGCTTGTTAACAATGTTGTTAATATAGGTGTTCCAGCACCAGTTGATCCTATTGATGACCGAATTATTTCTTCTTGTGAGATCAATTTGTGTCCACCTAGTGTTCACATTTATGATTTGAATGGTAGTACATTGTTATGTGATATCATAGCTCGCACACTAGTTGATCCTAGCGATGACCGAATTGATTACTCTAGCAAGATCGATTTGCGTCCAACTAGTGTGGATACTTGTGTTGATCAATTTGTTTGCTATGAAAATCAACTAATTGAGAAACTTTGTGATGTGCCTAATGAACCTCAAGTTAGTGATGATGTTGGCATAGTTGATCATGTAGATAGTAATGTAAAGGAAATTGCTTTGAAGAATTACGTTTGTCTTTATGAGAGTGAAACTACTACATGTTTTGAATCCTCATCTCTTATTGATTGTCCTCTCTTTAAAGATAACGTCTTATTTGATGTTGACATGACTTGTGGAATTGATGTACCAAGTGGGATGTATGGTAATGTTGAGAATGTGGCCACCCTTGGAGGCTACAAACTGTTTTGTAACCCACTATGGGATGATGATGTGCTTGGTCAGGATGACAAGCATGGGGTGGGTGAAGTTGTTGACACAACCCCCGATGACAAAGATTCCTTCTTGAGGGTGTGTGACTCACTTGATGAACCAACATCGAATTTAGAGAAGGCTTCCGAAAGTGAGTGCCCTTTAAAGAAGGGGAGCAATATGCAAGGAAAGAAGCATACATTTTGGAAAGACTACAATAGATCTTCTAACCTGAAGGGTGAGGAGATGCTATTCAAAGCTTGGCATCGGTTCAATGAGCCTAAAGGGAGAGCTCTCTCTTTTGATAAATTTGATTATTTGATTGTGAAGTTTCATCAAAAGATGAGTCTTGAAGAGTCTAACCATTTGTCACGCTCCAAAACCTACCCTAGACGTGATCGGCATCCGACGCCATGAACAACATCGGAAGAACCTAAACGATGCAATAATAACACTTGAACCCGCTAGGTTCAATAATCACCTCCAACAGTTTAGAAAATAAATTCAAACGAATCATGAGATATGAATTAAATTAGCGGAAGTCTTTAATATTATAAAACTTAATCAAACATATCATATGCCCAAGAGTTAAACAACTCGACAACTACCCATAAGAATATATACTATGGAGCTTCTAAGATAAAGAATGATTGTCTAACACATCGGGACGCAGCCCGCTAAAATGCTAAAATAAGGACTAAATATAATGAGGGTGTCCCACGAATGAACATGTGGACTCACCAAGTCAGCAACAACAGCAAGTCCTTTCTAAGGGCCTAAAGTGTCAAGAACTTGCACTTCTCGGTTACCTAACATACCATCGAAAACAATAATAGTATGCCTGTGTACTTTGTACTCAGTGAGTGCCTCGGGGACAACAAGTAATACGAAAATAGAGTACAATAATACTTAAAGAAATCAGTTCTGAAACCCATGTGAAATCAATATAAAAACAGTTATTCAACTTGTGTATCTCAATAAGAATTATCACAACCGATTATAAAGCCTCTTTTCAAGTTACCACTTTCAATTATGCCTTTCAAATTAATCATGATTGTCGAAAACAGTTCCCTGAGAGATTAAGAATATCACACATGCCAATACAGGCCCAAGAATCAATCATATCGAAGGGATGACCGTAGAGGTTCCCTAAACTGTCACGACCCAACCGGAGGGCCATGATGAGTACCCGGTGCGAACCCACCCGGGCACCTCTTATCGTACATTCACATTTACATCTAGGTGAGCCACATGGCTAAGTCATACTCTTTATCCATCATTCATACTAATGTCATTGTGCAACAATGCATCTATGTCATCATCAACAACTGCGCCCATATCAATGTACATAAGCCGACGAGGCTAACAAAATGATATCCAAAATATAAGCCGACAAGGACAAATACATCTAACCATATACACATGTCTACGGGCCTCTAAGAAGAGTATGTCACATCATATAGGTGGGACGGGACCCCGCCATGCCCATAAGTATGTACACAAAAAATAGATACCAAAAGCTATAGCTCCGAATGAGATGGAGCTACTACGTAGTCCCAGAGTAATAAAGCTATGGATCAAGCCTGTCTCCCTGGCCACCTGTGGGCATGACGCAACGTCCACAAACAAAAGGATATCAGTTCGAAGAATGTACTGAGTATGTAAAGCATAATCAACATCATTATAGAAGCATAATAGACAACATAAGAAATAGCATAAGATGGGAGGTAATAGAACCGTCGTCATAATCACTTACTTGTCTTCCATAGGGACCTTCCATTTCTAATGCGTGTTTGTGTACATACACACGTACATATCCATATCCGTATCCATATTCGTATTCGTATTCGTATACATTTCCATATCCACATTCGTATTCATAATCGTATTCATATTCATATTTATTTACATGTTCATATTCACAGCATACCCGACCACGAAGGATCGGTGTTTCACATACCCGGCTATGGCAAGGCTCGATGATTATACATACCTGGCCCTACTAAGGCTCAGGGTTATCACGGTCACCCAGCTCGATGTTACATAATAGTCATACATGGACACATATACATAAGAGGTGTGCGCATCCCTCCTTAGAGACATATCATATCTAGGTATAGAGGTTTGTTACAGCGTTTTCGTTATAGAACTTATGATTTTCTAGTTGGGTATGCCTTGGGAATGAGACCCGAGCTCGATTTTTGGAGATAGAAAGTGTCTACCCCCGTGTGCAATGGTACCGGCGGTATTCACTGGTGATTTACGGATTAGAAGTTGAACGAATCGAATCGACGCGATCGGCCCGAATTGGAAAAAAGTGCGGGACACCGGTCACGATCGACGGGTCGTCGAACTGTCGATGAGCCGTCGTTGTGCGGCGTCGACGGGGTTCCAACCGGCCACGTGCAAGTGCGGGTCGATGAGCACGTCGATGGACCGTCGACACGTCGACGGGTCGTCGACCCGCTCGTCGAACCGGACCACTGAAGCAGTTAATTCTCCAAGTATAAATATGTGGGTCACGACTTCATTTCATATTTTCCTCCTTCCAAAAATTAGAAAACCCTAATATATTCTCTCCCAATATTTTCCATCATATTAGTGAAGATTTGACAAGACCCGGACCCCGTAAACCCGAGATGGTGAAGAAGAAAGGTTGCTTCTAGGGTTTCTTCAAGTTGTGGAGCTTAGGGAGTTAAAGTTGAAGTGATTCTTGGGATTCTTGACCCCTCAAGGTATGTAAATGATTTCTACCTTTGTATTTAAGTTGAGTATCAAGAGTTTTAGTGATTCTAAGTAAAGAGGGGGGTAGTTGTGAAAGTGGTAAGTTGATGAAAGACAAAATAGTAACTTAGGGTTATTTTAAGAGATGATTGGGAATGGATTTGAATATATTTTGATATATAAGTGTTGTTATTGTTGTTATGGTTGGTATTAAAGTGAATGAGAAGTTGAAGAGTTGTTAAGCTTATGAGAGAAATGTTGTTCATGATTCGTTAAGCTCTCTATGCATCTAAAGGAGGTTAGCAAGTGAAGTACCTAGTCTAATGAAGGTCTATGTTGTCTTAATTGTAGATTTACAAGTCGAGAAGTAGGAGTTGGACGATTTGATATACGTCGAGGTATGTTAAGGCTATCCTTTCCTTCTTTTGGCATGATCCTATGATGTGATCCAATAAGCGAGTAAGCGAGATTTCATATTACTCTACTCTTAGAAGTGTTAGAAGTATTTCAGTCCTTGATGTTCATGTACCCCCTTTATGATCATTCCTTCTGTTCATGAGTCCAGTTTTATGTATACAGTTAGTCATGCATTACATTTATTTATATATATATATATATATATATATATATATATATATATATATATATATATATATATATGTATGTTGACCGGTGATCAGAAGGCGTTATATACGCAAGTATTATATGTATATGGGGTATGGAAAGGAGCAGGCTTTATATACGTATTACTTTTCACGATCGGTGGTGCACTATGATGATGATATGAGAATCGGTGCAAGTATCGCGGCAATGTATATGATGATGGCCGCGAGAGAGCCGATATGATATGAGAAAAGACGACGGCGTTATGTACGGGCATATATCAGGTGTTATATACGCACCTATATATACAGATGTATGACCTTCATTGATAGGCACGAGCATGCATATTATGCGCCCACAGAGGCATTGTTAGATATACAGATTCATGCAGATACTAGTGCATACAAGTACATACGTTACATATAGATACTAGTTCATACAAGTACATCGGTTATTTTCGGCTTATGAGTTCAGATCTTATCCATGATTCCGTGTGTGTATATGTATATATATATATATATATATATATATATGCTCTTATGCTTTACATGCTCGGTACATTATCCGTACGACTCCCCGTTGCTCGGGGGCTGCGTTCATGCCCGCGGTACGGGGAGACGGATACGGTGGTCCGGCTCGGTAGGACCTCTAGATTAGCGATGGTCGGTACGCTCCATTCGATTCGGAGCTACAGTCAGTTTTGGTATGCCCCTTTTGAGATGTGTATGCATATGGGTATGACGGGGCCTTGTCCGTCCTTTCTACGACTTTTATTCCAGTAGAGGTCTGTAGACAGTTGTATGTATTAGTCAGATGATGTAGCCTTGTCGTCTTCTATTCTTTTGTGTACGGTATATGTAGCGACCTAGTTGGCTTGCCTTTGTTCTTCCGCATGATTGTGTATATATATGCGGATTGTACGAGTTACGATGTTTCCTTTTTATGAGATTAGTTTGTGCCGTTCATGGGCCTTTGATGTTCAGTATATTTCAGATATGAGTATAGGGGTGTTTGGTCGCTAGAGGTCAGACCCCCGTCACGGCTCATCGGTTGGGTCGTGATAGAAGTGGTATCAGAGCAGTTCCGTCCTAGGGTTGTCTACAGACCGTGTCTAGTAGAGTCTTGTTTATGGGCGTGTTGTGCACCACACTTATAAACAGGAGGCTACAGGACATTTAGGATGATGTCATTCTTTCTCTCTAGATTGTGCGATAGAGCCATGTGTTAGGCGTTCGCTTTCTGATGAATTGTTATGATTTCAGCGATGCCTCCCAAGAAAGCTACAGCTGCCCAGAAGGGCAAGAAAGCCACAGGTGAGGCCACTAGCCGCACTCGACGGGCCACGAGAGCCCAGGATGAGATTCAGAGTGAGGGGCCGTCTGAGACATCGCATACACCCCCTCCAGCACCTGCCCCAGTTCCTCAGCTGGATGCACCGGGCCAGGATGTGCGGGATGTCGTACGGTTGTTGACCAGATTAGTAGCCGCCCAGGCTCAGCGGCAGGGAGTTGGTGTTGACCAGGCAGATGGGACTGGTAGTTCGAGGGTTAAAACCTTCCTTGGGTTAGGTCCTCCAGAGTTTTCCGTGGTAAAGCAGAATATGGACCCTCAGGATTTCATTGATGGTATGCAGAGGACTTTGAGGGTTATGCATGCGGATGAGGTCGAGTCCGTAGAGTTGGCTTCGTATAGGCTGCGTGATATTGCAGTACAGTGGTATCAGACTTGGGAGTTATCTAGGGGAGAGAATGCCCCTCCAGCTGTGTGGCGAGAGTTCTCAGATGCTTTTATCCGCCATTATTTGCCTCTTGAGGTCAGGCGAGCCCGAGTAGATAGATTCTTACGTATTGAGCAGGGCAGTATGAGTGTCCAGGAGTATTGCGTGTATTTTGATTCTATGGCCAGGTATGCTCCAGCCATGGTGGCTGAGATGGAGGATAGAGTTCATCGTTTTGTGGCTGGTCTAGGGCCACATTTGATTGATGCTTGTACGACTGCCGCATTACAGCCAGGCATGGATATCTCCCGTATACAGGCATATGCGCAGAATTTGGAGGATCGCAAGCGCCAGAGGAGGACAGATCGTGATCGTGATCGGGGCCATGGTAAGAGGTCCAGATCTTTTGATAGTGGGGGTGAGTTTAGGGGAGGACAGAGATACGGCATCCCCGATATCCTTTCCATTCGGCGGGGAGTGCATCTCGCGGTGATTTTCCGGGTCGAGATTTGACCGGTCTCCTTATTCGGAGCGGCCAGAGTTCTAGAGCATCAGGCTCTCAGTACAGACCAGAGTCAGGCCAGATGAGACCCCCTTTGCCGCGATGTGCCCAGTGTGGCAAGTTACACGCCGGTCAGTGTCGACTGGGATCAGATGGTTGTTATGCTTGTGGCCAGCTAGGCCACAGGGTGAGGGAGTGCTCGATGAGGATTGGTACAGGTATGGTTCAGCCTACGGGGTACGTGGGCTCGCTCTTCTTCGTAGTGTGCGCCCTTCAGGGCAAGTTTTTTCAGACGCCAGCAGGGCGAGGTAGAGGGAGGAGTGGAGCATCCAGCTCGAGCGGTCCTCAGCACCGCGTGTATGCATTGGCTGGTAGACAGGACCGCGAGACGTCTCTCGATGTTGTTACAGGTATATTATCGGTTTCCTCCCATGATGTTTATGCACTGATTGATCCAGGTTCCACTTTATCATATGTTACACCATTTGTTGCTGGCAAGTTTGGGGTAGAGCCTGAGTTGATCAAACCTTTCGAGGTGTCTACGCCAGTCGGTGATCCGGTTATAGCTAGGCGAGTATACTGGGACTGTGTTGTTATAGTTTGTGACCGCCACACCGTAGCAGATTTGATTGAGTTAGATATGATTGATTTTGATGTTATTATGGGCATGGACTGGTTAGCTTCTTGTTATGCTAATGTTGATTGTAGAGCAAAGATGGTTCGATTTCAGTTTCCAGGCGAGCCAGTTCTAGAGTGGAAGGGCAATGTTACTTCGCCTAGAGGTAGGTTTATTTCCTACCTTAAGGCAGAGAAGATGATCAGAAAAGGGTATATTTTTCATCTAGTTCGAGTTCAAGATGTGCAAGCGAGTCTCCGACTCTTGATCCGTCCTGTGGTTAATGAGTTCCCAGAAGTGTTTCCAGATGAGCTTCCAGGCATTCCCCCAGAGAGGGAGATTGATTTTGCTATTGACCTATTGCCAGACACTTAACCAATATCTATTCCTCCTTATAGGATGGCACCTGCGGAGTTGAAGGAATTGAAGGAGCAGTTGAAAGATTTGCTTGAGAAGGGCTTTATTAGGCCTAGTACATCGCCGTGGGGAGCCCCAGTGTTATTTGTAAGAAAGAAGGATGGTTCCTTGCGAATGTGTATCGATTATAGGCAATTGAATAAAGTGACTGTAAAGAATAAGTATCCGCTCCCGAGGATTGATGATTTATTTGATCAGTTGCAAGGCGCCAAGTATTTCTCGAAGATAGACTTGAGGTCAGGATACCACCAGGTTAGGGTGAAGGAAGAGGACATTCCGAAGATGACATTCCGGACTAGATATGGCCATTATGAATTCCGTGTTATGTCGTTCGGGCTAACTAATGCCCTAGCCGTATTCATGGATTTGATGAATCGTGTATTCAGACCCTTTCTAGATTTGTTCGTGATTGTGTTTATAGATGATATTTTGGTTTATTCGCCGTCAGAGGCCGATCATGCAGAACATCTACGGACAGTGCTTGGAATTCTTCGAGGTAAAGAGTGGTATGCCAAGTTTTCTAAGTGTGAGTTCTGGTTGAACTCTGTGGCTTTTCTAGGTCACATTATTTCAGAGGAAGGCGTTAGAGTGGATGCCCAGAAGATTGAGGCTGTGAAGAATTGGCCAAGGCCCACGGCACCAACGGAGATACGTAGTTTCTTGGGCTTGGCAGGTTATTATAGAAGGTTTGTAGAAGGATTTTCCTCTCTTTCAGCCCCATTGACCAAATTGACTCAAAAATCAGCTAAGTTTCAATGGACAGATGCTTGTGAGCGGAGTTTTAATACGTTGAAGGATAAGCTAACTTCCGCACCAGTTTTGACTCTTCCAGAAGGAGCAGATGGCTATGTGGTATATTGTGATGCTTCAGGTGTTGGATTGGGTTGTGTATTGATGCAGCACGGTAAGGTTGTCGCTTATGCTTCTAGACAGTTGAAGAAGCACGAGAAGAATTATCCAACCCATGATCTTGAGTTAGCGGCAGTGATTCATGCCTTGAAGATATGGAGGCACTACTTATACGGTGTCCATGTTGATATCTATATTGATCATAAGAGTCTCCAGTACATCTTTACGCAGAAGGATTTGAACTTGCGTCAGAGGCGATGGTTGGAGAGGTTAAAAGATTATGATGTGGATATTCTGTATCATCCGGGAAGGCTAATGTAGTAGCCGATGCCCTCGATCGTAAATCTATGGGTAGCTTGTCTACGTGTCGCCGAGAGAGAAGAGAAATGGTCCGTGAGGTTCATCGATTAGCTAGCCTCGGAGTTCGATTGATAGATTCAGGTGATGCGGAGAGTTCTTGTTCAAGACACAGCGGTATCATCCTTGGTAGTTGAGATAAAGGAGCGTCAGTATGAAGATCTGTTCTAGTTCATTATCGAGATACAACACCTCTCAGAAAGAAAAGACACCCTTTGTGATCAACGGTGATGGAGTACTCAAATATCGAGGTAGATTGTGTGTCCCTAGTATTGCAGGACTCCATCAGCAGGTTATGGGAAAAGCACATTACTCTCGCTATTCTATTCATCCAAGCTCAACAAAGATCTACCATGATCTCTAGGAAGTTTATTGGTGGGATGGTATGAAAAGAGATATAGCGAGAATTTGTCGCTCGGTGTTCAAATTGTCGGCGAGGTCAAAATAGAGCACCAGAAGCCTGGAGGTCTATTGCAGGCTATGGATATTCCGACATGAAAGTGGGAGGTAATTAATATGGACTTTATTACCGGGTTACCCCGCACTCAGCGAAAGTGTGACTCGATATGGGTCATAGTTGATAGGCTCACAAAGTCAGCTTATTTTCTGCCTGTCAGAACTACTTATGCAGCCGAGGATTATGCAAGGCTTTATCTTAAGGAGATTGTACGACTACATGGTGTTCCTTTAACCATTATTTCGGATAGGGGAGCACAGTTCACAGCCAAATTCTAGAAGTCTTTTCAGCAAGGATTGGGGACTCAGGTGAGTCTTAGTACTGCGTTTCACCCCCAGACAGATGGACAAGCGGAGCGTACTATACAGACCCTTGAGGATATGCTTAGAGCTTGTGTACTTGACTTCCAAGGCAGTTGGGATGATCATTTGCCTCTTATTGAGTTTGTGTACAACAACAGTTATCATTCCAGTATTCAGATGGCTCCTTATGAGGCCTTATATGGGCGGAGATACAGATCGCCCATAGGATGGTTCGATGTTAGGGAAAATTAGTTACTAGGCCCAGACTTAATTCAGCAAGCAGTTAATAAGGTGAAAGTGATTAGAGAGAGGTTGCTAACAGCTCAGAGCAGACAGAAATCCTATGCAGATAATCGACAACGTAAGCTAGAGTTCAAGATGGGTGACTGGGTGTTCCTAAAAGTTTCGCCTATGAAGGGAGTGATGAGGTTTGGTAAGAAGGGTAAGTTGAGCCCTCGATATATTGGGCCATATAAGATCATTCGTATAGTGGGTACAGTGGCATATGAACTAAAATTGCCTTCTGAGTTAGAATCGGTACATCCAGTGTTTCATGTATCAATGCTTCGTAAGTGTATCGGAGATCCTTCAAGAGTGATGCCAGTGAATGACATCCATTTGACCGAGCAGTTAACATACGAGAAAGTTCCAGTGGCTATATTGGACAGACAGGTCCGTCGGTTACGGTCCAAGGATATAGCCTCCGTTAAAGTCTTGTGGAGGAATAAAAATGTTGAAGAAGTGACTTGGGAAGCGGAAGAAGCGATGAAGATTAAGTACCCGCATTTGTTCCCAGTAGTACGGGAGGTTCAGTATGAGGCATTATCGCCCCCAGGTATTATTTCATTTCAGTTCTCGTGATTGGTCGTACGAGGCCATGGCATTGTTTGTTATAGTATGTGGCCCTCTGTGGCATTATTTTGGGTTATTGCGTGCAGGGTGGACTGGTAAAAGTATAGGGGAAACTTTGCCGAAATTATCATAACCTAGAATTGTTCGAACATGTCACACCCCGACTTTACTAGGGTGTGATGGGCACCCGACCCCATGTACGGAGCCGAGCGAACCCGCTGACTTGTATTACATACGTAACCTCTTTAAACTTCTACATCAATAAGAAGTGGAAAACATAGTAAGGATATTAATTTTTTTTTGAAAAAAAACAAAATGCTATGTGAAATCAGAACACAAAATATAAGGACACATCGACCGACGAGCCACCGATGTACCGACTCCCAATACCCACGACTCACACGATCTCTAACTTCAAACAAGACATCATGGCATAGCACGCCGATCGGGCTACACTCCCGGACGAACGGAGCTCGCCAACTTCGCCGAAACATCTTCTATGCTAGCTTCGCATCATCGGTGCACTGCGCGGCATGAAACGCAGCCCCACTTGGTTGTTAGGGGTCGATGTACGAGCTATGTACTGAGTATGTAAGGCAGGAATAGCAACATAGTAAGAGATACAAGCATGAATAATAACAGGATATCATATCGTGAGGTAAAGGAATAACCTGTACATATGAACAATAACTGCATGGAAACATAGAACATATCATAGGATAGCAGTAACTCGTGCATACGAGTGCCCCTCGGGGGCGGATGCCATGCATGCTTGTCGGTCATATGGTATCATGGCGCCGAACAAGCCGCCGCCACATTGCGCCGAAATACTCCGGCTCGCCCATAAATCCCGCGTCCGGCATCCCGCGTCCGGATGATAAGCCAAATGTACCGACCTTGTGGCAATGAAACATGTTTCCCTTCCCATTCCCCCATGTATCCCTTTCCCCCACCCCATGTACGTATACAGGTATAGCATGCATGAGAGCCCAAAGAAAGTCATGTATCCATCGGAGTGACGAAAGGTCGGAGACCTCCGATCGCATTATGGAGTAATCATGGTCGCTTTGTCTCACCTTGAGGGAACAATTATTCTAAGATGAGACTATCAACGAAGGACAACATTAATAGAACATAGAACATATCATATCGTATCATATCATATCATATCATATCATATCATATCATATCATATCATATCATATCATATCATATCATATCATATCATATCATATCATATCATATCATATCATATCATATCATCTCATATCATATCATATCGTATCATATCATGTCATGTCATGTCGTGTCATAGACATTCTCTCATATCTGACATCATCATTGTCATCATAGAATCATAGTCGTTGTTTTAGTCATAAAAAAAACTTTCAAAAAAATTGTAAAACTTGGATTTGGAGAAGAATGAATATTTTGGAAAACATTTATGAACTTTTAGGGAGACAATCAAGCCTTGGAATCGATGGACTAGTTAAAACAACCATTATTTAGTAGTCGGAATGATAACCAAAAGTTTCTTTTAGTTATAGTACGAAAATAAACCAAACGGAACAATAAGAGAGAATTCGGGAATAGTGAGCCCACCTCGAGTCAGCTGAGGTGGCATACACAATTTACGTACGTTAAGCTTCATGGAGTCACTTATGAAGGTCTAAGGGTCACTCGGTTCCATTTGGGCAAGTTAGAGATGTTTAAACAATTATTTCAATAAAACACACCAAACTTAATTCAATTCTATTGAATGAAAAGGGAAAATTTCAAGTTCGGATTTCTAGGAATGGAATTATCCCGAGGCGCGTATTCAAGCCTATTATGTCTAAGATATGCCAAAGAAGGAAGGTGAAACCTTACATACCTTTTTCCGCTTCTTACGCTCCTCCAAATTCAAGTTCCAATTTCGCCAACATCTACAATTTGGTCATATTTACCAAATGTTAACTTCGAGCATCTAGAAGTAAATTCTCAAAGTAACACTTGTCTACCAAAATTTCGGCAAAGATTTCCGTAAATGCGCCATTCCCGAGATTCTAACTCGGCCCAATTCAACAACAACAACCCGAGAATGGAACTCGGCCACAATATCAACAACAAAACCAACAATAGCATCTCCAAATATATTCTAACATTAACTCCTAAAATAAGTCCATATTCGGCTATAACATCAACATCTACACGGCTCAACTTTCAACATGCAAGACTTCATAAATTTCATTCATTTCTTCCTACTACGACATGCATAACCATTCATCATTCATTAACAACTTCATTCATACCATTATAAGAAAACATAGTAGTGCCACATTATTTCTTCAACAATCCAATAATGAATACAACTTCATTACATGTCATCCAACCTTCATTTTCATCATGAAATCCACAACTACAACAACTAGAATATCAAATGAAATCAATTCATCATAGCTCAACATTACCATTCTCGCCACAACCTACCTACATATTTCCATAAATTTGCCATCTTTTTCCATACATTAAAACAACAAGCAACACACTTCATGAAATTAATTCAATCTTCCCATACCACAACACACACACACCCCTACGGCTAACTATACAACACACGGCCACAACTTCAACATGCAAGGTTTCATGCCTTTCATCCACTCCTACGTCCCTCAACATGTACCAAGCATCCATAACACATAAAAGAAGATTAGTTCCTTACCTTTTCCCTTCAACTCCTTACTTGGCTAAGGTTATGATTTTGCAACAAAGAATGACTTTCTTGCTCCAACAATTGTACCACGTCGAAGAGGACCTTTGAATTAGTAGGAATATATAAAGAAACAAAATTTTGGAACAAGATTTCAAGGGGGCAAAATTTGCTCCCTTTGGCCGAATCCTCTCCTTTTTTTTTTTTTTTTTTTTGTTCATTATTTCTCTTGAATGAAATAATACCTCTCCCTTATATATATATATATATATATATATATATATATATATATATATATATATGTACCCCATAAGCATGTGAGGGGCACATGCCCCTCTCTAGAAATTTCATTAAATTAACTAAACAAAAGATGACTTGTTTGTCATCATCTTTTCATTCCTTTCTTCTTTCTTTTTTTTGCTCTAGAATTTTCCTCCATTTTCTTGAAATTTTCTTAAATAAAAAGATGACCACTTAACTTATCTCATAAGCTTTGTCCATATGTCTTATTATTATTTTGTCCACCATTTACCTATATATACACTTGAGCCCCTCGACTTTCCTCAACATTACCATTTTGCCCCTAGCCTTCCACATTATTCCCGTGATGCCACTTTGCAAATTTTCCTTTTTACCCTTAGCCTTTCTCAATATTTCCATAATACCAATGGTCATAAATAATATTCCTAACAACTCGTACATTAAAAAAATTTTGAAAATGGTCTCGCCCTTAACTTTTCACGTCGACTTTGAAATTTTCAAACGTACAAAATACGGGCTATAACAGAACATTTGAGGACGAATGTTCCTAAGGGGGAGAGAGTGTAACACCCCTTGTGTTCGTAGTGGTAGAACCTATGGTTTCCTAGTCAGGTATGCCTTTGGAATAGAGACCCGAGCTCGAGTTTGGAGGTAGAAAATATCTTGCCCCGTGTACAAGGGTACCGGCAGATATTCCTGGCAATTTATAGAGTTAAAATTTGAGCGAATAAGTCGACGCGATCGGCACTGAACCAGAAAAACCTGCAGGACACCAGTCATCGTCAACGGGTCGTCGACATGTTCGATGGACCGTCAACGTGCGGCATCGATGGGATCCCGCAGCCATGCATCTGCAGGCGCAGGTCGACAGGCGTGTCGACGGGCCGTCGACACGTCGACGGGCTGTTGACCCGCTCGTCAAACCGGACCGTTGTAGCCTTTTTGGCTTCCAAGTATAAATAGGTGGTCCACGACCCTATTTGATAGTTTCCTCCTTCCAAAAATCAGAAAAATCCTAATATATTCTCTCTCAATATTTTCCATCATATTAGTGAAGATTTGACAAGACCCGGACCCCGTGAACCCGAGATAGTGAAGAAGAAGCTTGCTTCTAGGGTGTCTTCAAGTTGTGGATTTTAGGGACTTGAAGTTGAAGTGATTCTTGGGATTCTTGACCCCTCAAGACTTGCAAGTTCAAGAGATAGAAGTTGGGTCATTGCGTATACTTCAAGCTATGATAAAACTAACCTTTCCTTCTTTTGACATTTATGATCCTATCATGGGCCCGCCCTTATGATATGATCGCACACAACAAGCGAGTAAGTGAGATTACATTATTACTCTACTATGATGATGATATTAGAAGTATTAGGAGTACGGGGAGGTTATATCTCATATAGATGCACGGTTTCATTGATAGGATGTATTCATGTACCCCATTTATGAGAAATCCTTCGATTCACGCGCGCGCGCGCGCGCGTGTATATATATATATATATATATATAGCCGCCATTAGTATACAGCCTATTCATGCATCGCAGACTAAATCTACAGCCGATCGCACGCTATTCATGGCTATTATTATTATGTCATTATATTCTTTGTGGCTGATTATGTATATTGACCCGTGACTAGAACGGATATTATATGCGCACACATATCGCAAGCGTTATACACGCGAATATTAGACATATGCGAAGTGACGAGAAGAGATATAGGCATTATATACGGTAGGGAGTGCACTTACTACTATGCCCGATGTTATCGATTACCTAGTAATTAAGGGAAGGAGCGTAATATGATATGACGAGATGCCATAGAGGCTTACTTATGGTGGTAGGTTACATACGCACGTTATACATCGTATATATATACACACTCATACCGGGCCGGGCAGATGCAAGGTCTGTTATCATTGTGTGTGTTGTTCTTCTTCTTCTATAGGTATGAGTATTCGAGATATTATGTGCAGCGGAGGCATTATAAGGTACAAGATCGTGAGTCGTTCCCGATGCACGTATATTAGCTTCTCCAGCGCAAGTCAACGGACTCGGTGTGTATGAATTGATCGATCCAAGATCTACTTTATCATATGTTACTCCATTTGTTGCCGGAGTTCGCATCTTATCCATGATTCTAATGTGTGTGTGTGTGTGTGTGTATATATATATATATATATATATATATATATATATATGTTGTTGTTCTTATGCTAATGTTGATTGTAGAGCAAAGATGGTTCGATTTCACACGCATGCCAATCTGATAAACGAGTACCGACTCCCCGTCGTCGGGTAGGTTTATTTCCGCAGAAGATGATCGAAAGGGTATATTTTTCACCTAGTTCGAGTTCAAGGTGTGCAACAGAGTCGCCGACTCTTCAATCCATTCGTCCGTGGTTAATGAGTTCCCCGATATATATATATATATATATTGTTATATATGAGCATGTCTAAATTCTAGTAGAGAGGGAGATTGATTTTGTTATTCGACCATATATATATCCCGTACACTACCAATATCTATTTCTGTTTAGTGATGCACCCGGAGTTTTGCTAAAGATTTACTCTAGAAGGTATATACGTCACCATGGGGAGGGTTATTTGTGAGAAAGGGCCCCGAACGTGTATATATATATATATATATATATATATATATATATATATATATCCCGTATCCTTCCCGAGGATCGATGATTTATTTTATAAGGTGCCAAATATTTTTTGAAGGTCCGTACTTGAGATCTGATATCAGTTAGTCAAGGAAGAAGACATCCCGAAGACGGCATTCGTGGACTAAATATGCCCACATCTAGTTCCTTTTGTGTTTGGGCTATAATGCTTCGTATTCATGGATTTGGAATCATGTACCGTCTTTTCTAGATTTGTTCGTGTTGTGTATATATATGCCGATTGAACATCTCGTACGGGATTCTTCGAGGTGTTTGCCAAGTTTTTAGTGTGAGTTCAGGGAGAGGTTGATCGTGGTTTTCTTCGGGGTATGCGGTAATTTATGATGCCTTTAATGTTCAACATGGCCAAGTGGCACCAATGGATATACGTGTTTAGGGCCATTGCGTAGATTTACTATGTTTGGTCATATCCTCTCTTTCGCATCCATTGACCAAATTGGTCGGAACCGCTTAAGTTCCATACTCATCGGTTTGCGACTCTTCCGAAGGACATAGGTATATTATATTGCATGCATTCAGCAGTCCGGAGGATAGCTAAATGTGAGACGAGAACACAAAATTAATACAAGACAAGAAAATTGTATGATTCAGTTGTTGATTCATGCCTTGAAGATATGGAGGCACTACTTATACGGTGTCCGTGTTGATATCTATACGTGGAGTGTATTATTCCGTTAACGAGTTCTCGAGAGTTGTTGTAGGTTGGAATTTCATATGAATATAGCTTGTGTATGTTGTTGTTGATGTTGAAGAGAAATTGTGGTTCATGATTTTGAGTTGAGGAAGTGATCAAAGTAGTCGTTTGGAGATCATCCTTCGTATTCGAGATTATGTGAAGACGAGTTATCATTTGATATACGTGATATACTAGCGCCTTCTAAGTTGTATATTTATTACTAAGATATCGAGGTAGATTGTGTGCTTTTGTTGGATAAGGCACATTACTCCCGCTATTCTATTCATGCTCAACGAAGATGACATGATCTTAAGGAAGAGGTGGGATGTTAAGAGCTAATCCTTTTCTGTCCAAATTTTTGGCATGTTTAACGTGTCCGGAGGTCTATACGCAGGTTGAGATCGAGGTAATATATGGACTTTAACGTTATTCCCAAGTAACGGAAGTGTGATTCGATAGTAATTAAGGGAATCTAAGTCATTCATGACTATTTATACTAAGATACCGAGGATTACGTGGCTTTATCTTAGGGAGATTGTACGACTCCATGGTATTCCTTCCGCCATTATTTCGTATAGGGGAGAATTCTCATAGCCGTATTGCGGAAGTCTTTCCCGCAGAATCGATATGGGACTAGTGAGTCTTAACACCGCATTCCACTCGTATTGTCATGGGCAAGCAGACTCACCAAGCCATTACTATACAGCAGCTTACCCTCGAGGATATGCTTAGCTAGTGTGCTTGGTCGGTGGCACCGGGGAGGATCATTTGCCTTTGATTGAGTTTGCATATAACAACAGTTATCATTCCAGTATTCAAATGGCTCCTTATGAAGCCTTATATGGGCGGAGGTGTAGATCGCCCATAGGATGGTTTGACGTTGGGGAGAATCAATTAGGCTATATCTTGCAAGCGGTTGCACAGGTGATTAGGGAGAGATTGCTAAAAGCTCAGAGTCGACAGAAATCCTATGCGGATAATCGGCGACGTAAGCTAGAGTTCAAGATGGGGGACTGGGTGTTCCTGAAAGTTTTGCCTATGAAGGGAGTGATGAGGTTTGGTAAGAAGGGTAAGTTGAGCCCTCAATATATTGGACCATATAAGATCATTCGTATAGTGGGTACAGTAGCATATGAGATGGAATTGTTAGTGTCGGTGCATCCAAGATTTCATGTGTCTATGCTTTGTAAAGTGTCTGACACCCTTCAAGAGTTGTGTCGATGAATGATATCCGTGTGACCGAGGGAGCTATCGCGAAGAGACTCCAACTATATTGATGATAAAGTCCGTCGATTGCGAACCAAGACGTAGCCTCCGTTAAAGTCTTGTAGAGGAATAAGAATGTTGAAGAAATGACTTGGGAAGTCGAAGAAGCGATGAAGATTAAGTACCCGCATTTTTTCCCCCCTAAGCATCACTTTTCTCGTGTATTATTTCACCTATCGTGATTGGTTGTGGGGCCATAGTACGTGTTATAGTACGGTCCCCCGAGGCATTACATGAGATTGAGTACAGGGGAAACTATGCCGAAATTTTTATAATCCAGATTGTTCGAACATTATGGGGGGAAAGAATGTTACACCCCTCGTCTTCGTAGTAGAACTTATGATTTCCTAGTTGGGTATGCCTTGGGAATTGAGACCCGAGCCCGAGTTTTGGAGATAGAAAGTGTCCTACCCCGTGTGCAATGGTACCAACAGGAATTCCTGGTGAACTACGGGGTTAGAAGTTGAACGAATCGAATCGACGCGATCTGAACCGAATTGAAAAAGTCTGCAGACACCAGTCAAGATCGACGGGTCGTCGAACTTGTCGACGGGCCATCGTTGTGCTGTGTTGATAGGGTTCCGCAGCCCTGCATTCTGCAGGCGTAGGTCGACGAGCACATCGATGGACCGTCGACACATCGACGGGTTGTCAACCCGATCGTCGAACCGGACCACTGAAGCATTTAATTCTCCGAGTATAAATACGTGGTCCATGACTTTATGCCTTATTTCTCTCATTCCCAGATCAGAAAACCCTAATATTTTGCTCCCCCAACATTTATGGCATAGTAGTGAAGATTTGACAAGACCCGGACCCCGTAAACCCGAGATTGTGAAAAGAAGGTTATTTCTAGGGTTTCTCCAAGAATGGGAAGCTTAGGGAGTTGAAGTTAAAGTGATTCTTGGGATTCTTGACCCCTCAAGGTATGTAAATGATTCCTACCCTTGTATTTGAGTTTGCTATCAAGAGCTTTAGTAATTTTAGGTAAAGAAAGGGTATTTATGGAAGTGATAGATTGATGAAGGGTAAGGTAGTGGCATGAGACTATTTTAAAGAAATGATTAGGGATGGATTTATGTGTATTTGGATATATATATATAGGCGTTATCATTGTAAGCTTATAAAGGAGATGGTCGTCTATGATTCGTTAAGCTTTATACGTGCTTGGGGATGATTAGTAAGCAAAGCAAGTAGCCTAATTAAGGCTTATGTTATCTTAATTGTAGGTTTACAAGTTCAAGAAGTAGAAGTTGGGCGATTTGATATACGTCAAGGTATGTTAAGTTTATTCCTTTTTTTTTTTTTGGCATGATCCTATGATATGAACCGATAAACGAGTACGAGAGTTTTCATATTACTCTATTCTTATAAGTACTAAGAGAAATACAGTTTTGATGTTCCCGTACCCCAGCTACGGTATTTTCCCCATATATAGATCTTATGATTTCCTGTCCTAGTAGTATGAGTTCAGTAAGGCCCATGAGAGGCAAACCATCATTTTATTGTTTGAGAATCCTATCGTTCAGTTTTACTTGTACTACGCATTTACTTCCAATTCTCAGGGGTATGAGTGAAAGGCGCACTTGATAGGGGGTGAAGGTGTGACCTATGATATTACGTTCTATGTGAGAAAGGCACACTTGACAGGGGGGTGAAGGTGTGGCCTATGAGTGGTCCATGAGTGGCCTATGATGTTGGAGCACATACATGAGAACGGCATACTTGACGGGGGGTGGCGTGGCCCGTGATGTGACAATGAGGTGTGTACCTACTTGATATATATATATATATATATATATATATATATATATATATATGCATGTCCATACTCCCCGACATACGCATCCCGGGCCGATGCGTACAGATACTAGTTCATACAGACTTATGCAGATAGTCATTTAAGCTTATGAGATCAGATCTTATTCATGATTTCTATACATATATATATACATGTTGTCTTTATGCTTTACATATTCAGTACATTATCCGTACTGACTCCCCGTTGTTCGGGGCGCGCGTTCATGCCCGCAGTACGGTGTAGACAGTGAGGTGGTCCCCTTAGTAGGACCCTTATCCAAAGAACGATCGCGTTGCACTCCATTCGATCCGGAGTCGTTAGCCTATTTTAGTAGGCCGTTCTTTTGAGATGTATATAGATGGGTATGACGGAGCCCTGTCCCGTCCTTTCTATAGCTTCCATTCCTGTAGAGGTCTGTAGACAGTTGTATGCATATATGTAAATGAATGCAGTCCATAAAGATAAACTAACATTATCATGATACAAAGTTTAGGACCCATGAACAGAAGGAATAATCATAATAGAGGGGTACAGGAACATCAAAGACTGAAGTGCTCCTAGTGCTTCTAAGAGTAGAGTAATATTGAAGCTCGTTTACTCGTTCGCTCATATCATAGGATCATGCCAAAAAGAAAGAAAGGGAAAGCCTGAACATACCTTTCCGGTCGCCTTAACTCTAACTACTGCCTGTTTATCTTTCCAAGCTCGTCAATCTATATTTAAGAAAATTAATACAACTGTTAGGATCGTTATCATACGCTTACCTTAAGCCCTTAAATTAATCCCTTTTAAATTCTGCCAGAATTCGGGCAGCATCTCCCTTGTTTATATGCCTTGCCCGAAATTACAATTCAGTAACCAACAACATCAACAACAAGACCAACATCAACCATGTTATTCTCAATACCAAATACTCCATAAAACCTCCCATATAATATTTAGTTACATCTCCACCAATAGAATTATTATACAGCTATTTAACGGTTCTATCTCCGTAAATAAACCAAAATTAACATTAATAATAGGAGATTCATAACTTACTCCTGATAATATCGCTATATCTTCACTTTTTTTCACCTTAAACTTGAACCACACGCGTCCCTATACGATTCTATACTCGCAACTATAAATTACCTGGACCGAAATTCGGAAATAATAGCTGATTTAAGCTTGAAATTTGGGTTTGGGAGTTGGGGAACTTTCTAGAGGATTTTGGAGTAGTTCGGAAGAGGTTTGGCTGAAAAAAGAGGGGGCAAAACCCTTTTATATTGGTTCGAAAATTCGGTCGGGTCAACGCTAGTAGCATCGCAGCGCATCAGAAAGTGTGTCGGCTCATCGTAGCAGCTTAGTGTAGCACGCGTTTCTGTTCTGTCTGCCTAACTTGTAAGTCCATAATTCTCTACTCTTATGTCCTATCGACGAGCGTTTGTTCCGTTGAAAACTAGACTCAAGGAACTTCATTTTAGGCTTTTGAAATACCTTAAAACACTTCATATGCTAAGAGATATTCTATCTTCAAGTTGGACCAAAAGTTTCACACGAAACTTTACCCATCCTTTCTCCAGAGTCGTACTAGTGCATTTCTTTCGCTCATTTCCTTATAAAACCTTCTGGTATACCTTATATACATCCTTTACTCCTTAAATATACTTAATAATGCTTGCTCATTATATTCCAAAGTGGTTTTACTTGACCCTAACTCAACGTACTTATGTTTCAAATTTGATAAGTGCTACTTCGAAGATACGGGGTGTAAAATTCCCATGGTAATAATGTTAGTATTCAAGATGTAATCAGAGGTGTAACGACCTTATGTCACTTCGAAGGAAGTTCTAAGGATTTAAAGAGGGTTCCCTAATCCTTATGTACTTTCGTAAGAGTAGGATGTGAGGTTATATGCAGATATACATAGTACGTATGGGTAGGTATGTATCTCCAGTTACCATCGGGTCATAGCTGGTTGGGCAAACGCGCATTACCATCGGATTATAGCCGGATGGGTAGACATGTATTTACCACCGAGTGATGGTCGAATCGGCAATTATGCGTTTACCACCAAGCTACGATTGGCCGGGCAGATATGTCATATGCATTCACCACCAAAGCTACGCGATCCGGGCGGTTATGCTTATCACCACTTACGGGCGGACGTGGGCGCTTACTACTAATCACAAGGGCGCCGGTGTCACGATGATAAGGTAGTCAGTACCTTAGCATAGTAGATATATATGGACATGCATACGAGATTGTAGTAATTTATGTTATGGCCCTCAGTGGCAAGTCAGGTTACAAGTTGATTCTTATCCCTTTTATTTACAGTATGTTATTGTTATGTTTCATTTCTGCCTTGCATAATCGGTACATTATTTCGTACTGACGTCCCTCTGCCTGGGGACGCTGCGTTCATGCCCACAGGTTCAGATAGGTTCTCAAGAGGATTGCACCAGTAGGATTTTCCGAGTACCATCTAGCGTGGTAAGCTCCATGTTATTCGGAGTTAACAGGGTCAAAGTGTTGTGTATATGCAGTATGGGTAGGCCGGGGCCCTGTCCCGAACATGTTGCAGTTACTCTTCTATGTGAGGCTTGCACGTGTTGTCGATTCCCGGTAGGTCGCACGGGAGGCCTTGTTGGCCCTTGTATGTGTCCATTATGGGTTATCACTGCTTACAGAGACATATACTGGCCTAGTCGGCCAGGTAGCTATTCATGTATGCATTGGGATGGTCCCATCTTGTTGAGTTAGTATAAAGTACAGATATTACAGCATGAGGCCTCGTCGGCTCAAATATGATATTATGTTTATAGGTTGGCCTCCTGGGCCTTATTCGTGTTCCGAGACTTAGAGGATACAAGTTGCAGTTTGGTTCGCTCGGCCCTAGTAAGGTGCCGGGTGCCAATCACGCATCACCTAGACTTACCCTCCACGGGTAATGCCAAAATTGGGACTGCAGCCAACAAGGTCTTAAGATTTTGGAACTCTCTTCACAATCATCGTACCATTGGAAAGGAACCTTATTTTGAGTCAATCGGCTCAGGTAAAAAGCAATAGAAGCAAACCCTTTCACAAGTCGACGGTAGTAACTAGCCAAACCTACGAAGCTACGAATCTCGATAAGTAAAGTGGGCCTCGCCCAATCCCTAACAGTCTCGATCTTCTTAGGATCAACCATAATCCTGTTCTTTAACACCACGTGGCCTAAGAATGCCACTGAATCAAGCCAGAACTCACAGTTAGAAAACTTGGCATAAAGCTCCTTTTCCTTCAATAACCCAAGGACAATCCTCAAATGGCGCTCATGCTCTTCCTTAATCTTCGAATACACCAAGATATCATCAATGAATACTATGACGAAGGAATCCAATTATGGCTTGAAAATGCCATTCATCAAATCCATGAAAGCTGTCGTGGCATTCATAAGCCCAAAAGACATAAAAAGGAACTCGTAATGACCATAATGAATCCTAAAGATCGTCTTTGAAATATCCTCATCCCGAATCTTCAGCTGGTGATAGCCTGACCTCAAATCAATCTTCGAAAACACAGAAGCACCCTGAAGCTGGTCGAATAAGTCATCAATGAGGGGAATAGGATACTTATTTCGAATGGTGACCTTGTTCAACTAGCGATAATCAATACACATCCGCATCGTCCCATCTTTCTTCTTCACAAATAGCATGGGAGCGCCCCAAGTGGAGATGCTCAGTCTGATGAAACCCTTACTCAAAAGATCCTATAATTATTCCTTTAACTCTCTCAACTAGGCAGGTGCCATCCTATATGGCTGAATGGAAATAGGGCGAGTGCTCGGCTCTAGATTGATGTAGAATTTGATATTGTGATTAGGTGGCATACCCAGTAAATTAGAAGGGAACACCTCCGCGAACTCACACAACAGAGGCACAGACTCAAGAGACGGAGAATCACTACTAGTATCACGAACATGGGCAAGATAGGCCAAGCACCCCTTATCAACTAACTTCTTTGCGTGGAGATAGGAAATAATCTTCTTCGGTGCGGGACTAGGAGTACCCCTCCACTCAAGTCTAAGAATACCTAGCATGGCTAGCATAACTATCTTGGCGTGACAGTCCAAGATCGCATGGTAAGGGGACAACTAACTCATACCCAAAATAATGTCGAAATCTACCATATCCAATATCACCTAGTCTACCCACGTGTCATACCCCATAAAAGTAACTAAACAAAATTGATAGACTCGATCAACTACTACCGAATCTCTAACTGGAGTAGACACATGAATAGGTATATCAAGATAGTCACAAGTCAAATCCCAACCAACATAATGATAAACAAACACATAAGAGAAAGTAGACCCTGGATCAAATAAGACTGGCGCTGCCCGATGACGAACAGAAATAGTACCTGAGATCGCAGCATTAGACGCCTCGGCCTCTAGCCTATCAGGAAAGGCGTAACAATGAGCAATACCACGACCACTCTGGCCGGACTGAGCTCCTTCCCTGGAGGCCTGAGAACCACCTATGCCCGACTGATAACTACCCCTAGAAGAATGCAAACCACCACGGCCTGTAGAAGCACCGCCTCTAGCTGAAGAAACACTTCGGCTACCAGAAGATGCCGGAGTCCTAAGGGTCTAGAATCTGGAACCCTGTTATCGGGTGAACTCTCTTGCAATGTGCCTAGGATCACCACAAACAAAGCAAGCTCTAGATGACTAAGGATGAAACACTGAAGCTGAGGAATTGGAGTAACCACCTCGGTCTGCTGGTCGAGAAAATGAGCCTCCGGAAGCCTGCCCTGAACCATAAGCACTCTGTCTAGAAGGGCCACTTCAAGATGCCTAAAGCACTGACTGAATAGGGCGGCTAAACTGTGGCTGGTATATCTTGGAGGATTGGCCGCCACCTCTGGAACTGGACCCACTGTATCCACCATACTGATGAGGCTTCTTCTCACTAGCCCTACCAAGAGATCGGGCCTTAGCCGACTCAACACCTGCGGCATGATCCACTACAGTCTCGAAGGAAGACCCCAAGACTACAAGCTGAAGACAAGCAACATGATGTGGAAGCACCAGTCCACTCACAAACTTCCTAACCCTCTTTGGCTCGGTCAGAATCAAATGCGTCGCATAGCGTGCCAAGAACAGAAATTGAGCCTTATACTCGGCCACTAACATACCCCTCTGATGTAAGTGGATGAACTCATCCCTCCACTGATCTCTCAAAGTACGGGGTACGTACTTCTCTAAGAAGGCCTGGTGAAATAATACCCAAGAGAGTGAAGGCGAACCAATGGGCCAGCAATTAATGAACGACCTCCACCAAGTCTTCGCATACCCGCCAAGCTAGAAAGACACATAATCCACACCATGCGACTCCACAATTGTACAATCTCTCATGCATATACTTAATGAACTCGTATGCGTCCTCATTAGGCGTACCAAAGAATTTGGGCGCCTCCATCTTTAAGAATCTACCAACAATCTCTTGATCCCCAAGTGTCAAGACTTGGCCTACTACAAGCCTAGGAGAAGTTGTAGGGGGATGGAATACCATCAATGCGCGGGGCCATGGCAGCAGCTTGCTGCATCTCCAGTGTCTGTCCCTACTCAGGAGTGTGTGCTCCTGCTTTGGTCTATGATCCACCTGGAGTAGTGGCACCACCCACAGCATATAGACTATCGAGGTATAGAAGGATACAGGCCATGGTGTCCTGAAATACTGGGTCAGACATAACTTCGGGGTGATTCTGGGCTGGCCCCATCCCTCCCCTAGATGCATGCTCTCGCGTAGGCTGGCGTTCTAGCTGACGCTCTAGCTGGCGCTTTAGAAAAGATGATCTAGTCCACCTCTGTCCAGCCACAAGGCCCCCGCTTCTGGCGGGTGTAGCACCGCGACCTCTAGCCCGACCGCGAACCCATCCCTCAATCATAAATTCAAATAATTTAAATAGACTAGTAGAAATATAAGTCTCAAACGTAAATAATAATAAGTGTAAAATACCATACTAATACAATCCCCAAGGAACTGGTCTGAATACAGTACAAGAGCCACTACGAATCGACTATAAGTCTAGAATAATACAAAGTCTCAAAATACGAATACTATCCTGGAATGAAAGAAAAGACAAATATAAATGAGGATTCTCTGGGCCGCGGATCCATCAAGCATGCTCACCCAAGACACTCAATAGCAAAGCATCAAATCAGTCGCGAGGAGTGGATGAGGAACCTGTTATGTACTCTGCACTCAGAAAAAAATGCAGGAAGGTAGTATCAGTACAAACACTATGTACTGGTAGGTATCATAGGAAGACAACAGTTAGTTAACATATATAAAGGAAGAAACTGAAGAATAGACATGCTCACGATCAGGTACAAACACAACACAGTCCGAGAACAAAAACTCAAATATAGTAGTATGAAGTCATAGCCTAGGTGAAGTCTCTAATCCTCGAGTCCATCATATTTCTAAGTAAACACCTTATGCAGCAACTCAATGAATCATCAGCCAAGGAATCAAGAGGAAATATACCGTGCAATGATAAGAATGCAATGCAAGTGAGATGTGAAGATATGCAATGCACTGGCAAAATGTAATCTCCATACATACATGATAAGGACGGAATACCTCCACATTTGGATAGTCATGACCCATGGGGGACCCGCAAGTCATGTACTAGCCACTCCGCACATAGCCCAGAGATGGTTACGCTATCAAATATGTTCCAAGAATCATGGATGTTCCCTTATAACTTATCATCATCAACACCAATCACAGGAAATATCAAAGTATCATGGAAATGAGGATGAATGCAATGCATAATAACAGTATCAAGTGTATCATGTCAATCCCAATTGTGCCACACATGGACACATATCACACTATCAATATCAAGTCAAGTCCTTTCCTCTATCTATGATAATGTCAAGATAAGTGAGAGACAATCGTATCATAATCACAATATGAAAACTAAGTGTCACGACCCAACCCCGTAGGCCGTGACTAGTGCCCGATCTGGGCACCCAAACGCTTCCTCAGATAATATCAAACACATCTAGGTATACCACAGAAGTCGACAAGGCTGTGTTTCAAATTTATAAAATTTTCAGAAAATTTCGGCAGAGTTTCCTTTGTTTTACGGACTATCCAAAATAACCCTGCGCACAGAAAATACCAACAAAGGCCACACAGGGCCAACAAAACAATATATATATACATATGTGGGCCGACAAGGCTGCCACGGCGAATGGAATCGCCCCAAACACAACGTATACAAACACAACTGTATGTATTAAGTAGGCACAACCCACAAACATGTCCACAGACCTCTAAACGGACAGACAGAATCATATGACGGGACAGGGCCCCGTCGTACCTCGGAACAAATATGTACAATGCGTCGAACGAATATATACCAAAAGTAAGCTCCGGAATAAGGGGAGCACTTCAAATAGCAGAAGGGGGTGTCCTAAACCGGTGGATCACCAAGCCGCGCGTCCGTACCGCGGGCATGAAACGCACGGCCCCGAAGAAAGGGGGTCGGTACGGAACATGTACGAGCATGTAAACAGAAATACAATAGGCGTAATCGTACTTCAAATAAGGAGTAGGAGCCATGGATGCGAACGTAAACCACAAAACTTACCTTCAGAACATAATTCATACATGTTCATATCATATACCAATCAGACAATCGTTCTGCACATGCGTATACATATAGCGTGTCCCGACCCTCTAGCGAGAGACTCGGTAAGTAAGATCATATCATCATCCCATATATACATACATATAGCGTGTCCCGGCCCTCAGGTGAGGGACTCGGTGTATAGCGTGTCCCGCCCTCTAGCAGGTGAGGGTCTCGGTGTATAGAATCATGTCACCATCATATCATCATATACATAGCGTGTCCCGGCCCTCTAGTGAGGGTCTCGGTGTATAGAATCATCATATCATCCTATTATCACATATCATGTCAGACTTCGGAACCCACGGTTACGTACCAAATTCATATGCATAGAAATCTTCATTTCAAACTCGACAATGCTTAAGTAATCATGCTCGGGGGTTGAAATCATAGCCACATGAAGTTCTTTTAAAAAAATAGGTCGTTGGAATCAAACATAGAAAAGTCGCGGGACCCACGAACGAGCGTCAACCCAATCCGGGCCCGCCCGTGAAATCTAAGGTCATCATATGTTATCAAATCATTATTATAAACTCAAAAGACAAGTAACTGACCGTACTTGAAATCGGGATAATAGTCACATCAAGTTTTCCTCCGAACGTCACTCGGGAACAGATCAAATAGAATTTTTTTTTTGAAATCATAGTTACGTATAAAAATCATATGCATAAAATCATTGTCATAATCCAAAAGATAAGTAAAATAGTCATATTGGAAATCGAAACAATAATTACAACATTTTCTTTCAAAAGTTATCGATATTACATAAAGGAACGTCGCGGGACCCACAGACGAGTGTAGACCCGAGCTGGGCCCGCTTATGGAAAACACACTCATCCTAGATCATACAAGCTTCTACGAAAATTTCAAAGCAATCCGAGCTTTTCGCGAGAGTTATAGGCGTTCGTAGTTTTTGAATCGTTAAAGAATATACTAAAAAAAAAAGTCAGCTTTCATGTAACTTTTGCAACTCATAAATTTCAAGGTCATAAGGATCAAGGTTTTGTCATATCAACACAATAATACCAAGGAACAAAAACGAATTATAGACATGCTCGGATTGCGAGAATAGAGTTTCCTCGAGGCTTGAATCATAGCCTATTTTAACTAAGGCATGCCAAGGAAAGAAGGTTACTTTACATACCTCGAACGCTCTCCGATATGATCCAAACTCAAGCTAATCCAACCTATGATTCGGGTTGCCCACGATCTATAACAAACCATAAAATGCCAAACATTAGCTAAAGACTTTTTGGGCCTTAAATTCTAATTTCGCCCTTAATTCTACAGAAATTTGGGCAGCATTTCCCCTGTAAATAGGCTACCACGAGAATTTAACTCGGCCATATAAATCAACAACAACAACAACAACCAACCTAACAACATCAACAACCAATTCGAAAGACAAAATAACAATAATAGCTTTCTTTTCCATTTTTCAACAACTTACATAAATTCCATTCGACGACTTGCATTCAAGCCAACGTCGACGCTTATACATCCACATACTAACCCGAACCCGTACCAACCATATTTAAGTACATTCTAAGCAATTCATACAACATTTCCAACAACCCAAATTTTTCCCCAAAGCAGCCGAATTCAGCCCCAAACCGAGACACCCCTATAACCTTTTCTTCATTTTCAAATCATGATTTGTATCCTCAATTCACATTCTAACAATGCTATTATCATCAATATATAATTTACATTAAATGTAAAAAAATCTCCAAATCAGTCCGCAACAATCACAATATCAATTTGAGCCATTAAGCATTCATTTCCAACATATAATTCATAACGACGACGACTAGAACATTAAGCGATACTAATTCAATTCTTGGCACATAAGGTGACCCATTTTCGGCTAGCACACCAACATACACACATGGATGATTCTCAATCGTTCCTTCACCTTACAATGGTCATAATATACTAGCTAGACATTAATTCATAGTTTCAATATCACACAACACACTCACACACTACACGGCTACAACACCACACCCACAACTCACTTCCAACATTCCATATTTCATGACTTTCATCCAATTTAACATACTACAACAAGCATACAACCTTCACAATACATAAAACATAATGAATTCTTACCTTTCTTCTTCAACTTTCCAATAGCCTAGGGTTTCCAAAAGATGAAAATAATAGGTTGATCGCTCCAACGATGCTTCCACGCTACTTAGGGACCTCAAAATAATGGGTTTACATCAATGGAATAATTTTGGAAGAGCTAAAAATGGGGGTTGATTTCTCCTTGGGCTGGCCGAGAGTCTCCTTCAATGGAGAGGTCTTCAATTTTTTTTTTTTTTTTGCAAGTGTTGAAATGAACTAAAGATGACTAGTGGTCATCTTTTAATATCTTATGAAGAGTACAATCCCCTTGGCCCACATTAATGAGTTGGATCACTTAAAAGATGACACAAAATTGTGTGGGGTCCCTCTCCCACTATACACGGCCAACATTGAAAAAGTGGATGATTTTCAACTTCCAATTTTATCACTTTCGGTCCCAAATTCTCCTAATTATTCCATACCAACAAATTCATGCACAACTTATATCTCAAAATAAAATCGAAGGTCAAAAATCCCGACCTTGCATCCCGGAACAGTTTTGTCCTTGACTTATCATAATTAGTCCGGATTGTTCCAATGTATAAAAATACGGGTTCTAACACTAAGTACAAGAACAATATCACACTCATGGCGACGAGTCAACAAATCACAAAGAGGCGACAAGCCCGCAAATCAGTCAATAACACAAAACCTAAGTAATCCATCCCAAATTCATATCCGAAGGCGTAGCATGCTTTATCCGATAATCACTAACTCTACATATTCTTCGCTAACCAAAGTCTAACCAAGAGGTAAACTGTAACCTACCTGGCAGCCGAGCTGGTGCCACGAATAATCAAACCTTTGCCTTGCCTTTCTGGAGAACCTCCAAGTACTCAAAGTCTATCCATTATCGAATTCTAAGTTAGAAATAAGGAACAACGATACCCATATTGCTATACTATCATTCGAATAAAAAACAACTATGAAAAAGGGGGAAAACGGTCCCATTAGGGTAAAAACAGGTATTTTAAAGGTGGAATAGGTAACCCAACATTCTAGAAGCTCAATTCTACTACTCAATTGCTAAATTAACTCAAGAATAGGTTAATTTCATCATTCAAGTCAAAAACCCCCAATTTGGGTATAAACCCTAGCTTTAAATCTTTCAAATCATCAACTATAATGGAAGATTCAAGCCTATTGGTCACTAATTCATCAAATTCCATGCTTAGGTTAGTCAAATCTATCAACAAATCTCATATTGAAAGACTAAACATCAAATAATGAAGTAAGTGTCAAAACCCATCTTCTTCCTTAAGTTTCTATAGATTTTCTATCATGGATTCATTCTTAAGAAAGGTAAATGAATTAGATTAAGGTTAGAGAACTTATCCTCAAGAGAAATTTGCTTAGAATCTCTTCAATTTGCCTCAAAGACACTTAGGAACAATAAATGCGGGGATAGGAAATGAAGGGTTTGACTTAGCATTAAATAGGGTTCTAGTCCACGTCACCCGCCGCAGCGGTCTAGGGTCTACCACGGCGAAACTGCCCTACAGCTCTCCTCCCGCCACAGAGAGTACACTACAGCGGAGCCCCATGCTGTAGTGTCTCACTACGATTCCACATATCTCGCTATAGCATACCAGGCCTTGCGAGGCGGGTCCGCTACAGCGTACAAGGTGCCGCCACAGCGGGCACCAGACTCTCGAAAATACTAGTTTTTCACTAACTCATTCCCAAAACTCGACAATCAACCGACGCCTCCCAGATACAAACCAAACATGCAGCCATACATAAAAATGTGCCATGGACTCACTCCTGGTCTTTGAATTCCCAACGAAGTTCTATTTAACCGGTCAACACCCAATGGCCAAACACCAACTTTCCAACTAATAACCCAAAATGCTACTGAGTGCCTCAGGAACCAAACTGAAAATCTCAACAAGTCATAATCGACCATCTGGACCTCTCGAAATTGACAGAATTTTGAAAAAGTCCATTTATCCAAAAGTCAACTATCAGTCAATTATTTTTCGCTTTAAGGCTCTATAAGTCATCATAAACTCGCCTGACTACCTTAGGAATCATGCCACCAGTCCCGCAGGTCAGAATCATACTCAAAGGGCTCAGGGAAGGGTCAACAGGGGTAAATGGGTCAAGAGCACCATAACAACCAAATGGGTTGTTACACAATGTCACATTAGTTCTTGTGGACATGAAGTACAATCGATCCTCTATTTCCAAACTAAACCAATCACACATATTTAAAACTTCACCGGGGTCAAATGGGAAGAATTTCCACACATCTTGGCCAGGAAAACAACGATCTACGCCATTAAGTCCTCTCTCAGCATAAGATGCACCCCCAAAACAAGCATGCGTGTCATCATATGCAAATAGATAGTATAGAAAGGTGTCATGCAAAACAACTTCATCTATAGTGCCCTCAAATGTAGTCTTACCATTAGGTTTAAGAACATGATCTATCATGGTACTAAGATTTGGAACACACAAGGAAGAGGTAACAATTTGCAAATAAGTTTCACCTTCCTTTTCAAAACACTCCTTCCCCACAAGTGTATTATCATTTTCCAAGGGAAGATCTCTATCATAGGGAACATCGTAATCATTCCATAGTGGATTTTCAAATACCATGTAGTTCCCAAAAGTGGCTACATTTTCAACATTACAATACATCCCACTAAGCACTTCACTTTCAAAGTCATGTTATCATCAAATAAGTCATTATCTTTAAAGGGAGAGTAATCCATGAACAATGAGGAGTCAAAGCATGTTATTTCATTCTCAAAAAAACAAATGTCATCTTTCAAAGCACTTTCATAAACATGACTATCCACATGACACACATCACCATCACGATCTTTAGTCTTATCACATGACAGTAGAGCAAGATCAAGAGATTCATTTAAAATACACAAGGGTGGGGTGTCACATTCACTCAAATGACCAACTACGTCAAAATCATCACTAATTGGAGACTCATTAAGCACATCACAATATTCCTCAATTAGTGGCTCAACATTACAAAAAGGTTGATCAACACAAATATCAACACTAGTTGGTAGCATGTCAAGCTCACAAGGTTTACTAACATGATTACCACAATTAAAGTCAACTACTCCTTGATCATCCCTATCATATGACAATGTACTATCATTCAAACCATAAGTGTCAACACTAGGTGGACAGAAATTAATCTTGCAAGAAGAATCAATTCGGTCATCAAAAGGATTAACTAGTGTATGAGCACACAATTATATTATCAACACATGGTAAAGAATCATTAAGCTCAATGCACGACAAACTATCTCTCATACTCAAATCGACATTAAGATCACTCAAAGAAGTCGGAGTATTAGGATAAGCTATTTTACCTTGATGTTCACTCAAAGGATCTTCTTTACCTTGAGCTACCAAAAGTAAGCTCATTTGACCAATTGAATTGGTCCATTATTTATTTCAAGCATGGGGATTCTTCAAAAGAGGTAACCTTCAACGATTCATATCCTTGAGTACTTACAAAAGAGTCTTCACAACAAGACGAAGAAATAGACAGGTTAGATTGATTTTGTGGCAACTCTCTCACATCAGTCCACTCAAGAAGCACTTTGCTTCCTTTCTTTTGGCCTCTTCTTTTGGGAAATGGCTTTGGTCCTATACCCCTTTTTATGTGGTTCGGGATAATGGCACCTCAAGTTCTCCTTTAATGCATCCCAAGTAGTAATTGGGCTTCACATCTTGTACTCCCAATAGTTTGCAAGCTTCTTTTCAAAAGTTTTAAGAGCCAATTCCATCTTCTTTCCTTGGGAATAGTTGTAACTGGCAAAGATTTCATCCATCATGAATTCCTATTTCTTATATTCTTCTCCACTAGCTTCCATGAACAGTGAAGGCCATTTCAAATTGGGGTTTTGTACCTTTACATTCGGATTCTTTTTAGGAAGTATACGTGGAAAGAGAAGTTTCCCCCTTTTATCCACTACATACTGATGCCAATCTTGCTCATACGGAATCTTATGTATTTCAAACCAAGCAAATCCCAAACACAAGTCATATGTATCCATAGGAAGCAGTTCACACCATACTTCCTCTTGATAATCCTCACAAGAGAAGGATACCTTCACCACCTTGTCAACCCAATATCCCTTTGTATCACGCTAAGGGTCTCTTTTCCTAACACAAGACAATCCTATCCATTCAACCGCTTGACGAGTAATGTAACAATCGCGAAAGTAATCATCAATTGCAAGGCAAAATCCATCATGACCAAACACTCTCACCAACATTGATTGAAATCTCTCTTTAAGCTCAATTTTTGTCTTGACGTTAGGGTTCACTCTACTCACAACAATTTCATTAGTTTTAGTTGGGGATGACCTCATATGCATTAGACAAGTACACTTTTCGATGGGTGGGGGTCTAGAAAATCCAACACCACTTGCAAATTCAGGACAACTATAAGTGGACTCCTCATGACCTCGAGATTCATTTTTGTCTAAGTACTTGATACTTCACTATTTTCATACTCAGGGTCACTAACTCTATCACTATGTTCATCACAAGAAGAGTAAGAGTTGTACCTCGAAGTACCTTCATAGTCATAAGGGTCATCATATTGATCTTCTGGGTCATTAGCTTCAACATAGGATCCATGAGTACTTCTAGCCTCATTTGTTTCATTGTAATGGCCATAATCGTATTCACAACTCTTATCCTAAGCATCACACTCTTTATTGTACCTGTAGTCCTCACCATCATAGCCATATCTATCAGTGTTATAGCCATCAAAGTCACCACCACATGAATCGGAATCCATGTAGAGTATCTATTTAAAACACTCAACAAAAACAAGCAAACGACGTTAGTAGTAAAATATCCTCACAATTGCTCTTATTTACACACCTTTGTGCTTGGCTAGCACCACTCAATTGAACTCACACTGTCTTGCCTTTTGCCACTCGATTGGTCAGAAATTGTTGAATCATATTTCATTTCGGTGGTTCGCAAGGTGCACAGTTACTACTCAAGGTCAGAATGGATTCTTGTTAAATGAAGAACGGACGACTCGATACAAACTTACGGACTTGACCCAAGAAATTAACAACTAGAAAAGAAAAAAAAATTGGTACGAAAGCAAATGGGACTCAATAACTAGTTAATAATCAATTAAGAACGATTAATCATTGTTAATTAGTTTAGAGAATCAAAGAAATTGAGAAAAGAGAACGAGAAGTAATTGAATTCAAAACTACCTTTGCGTGGGTGGCATTTTGAAGCAACGTGGGTGGCGTTTTGGGGCAACGTGGGTAGCGTTTGGATATATGTGGGTGGCATTTGGGAGCTACATAGGTGGAGTTTGTAGCTATGTGGGTGGCATTTTTTTTTTTTTTTTTTTGGGTACGTGGGTGGGGCTATTGGGGTATGTGGGTGGGGACATAGCCTAGATGGAGTGGCTACTAGGCTGCCTACGTGGCTAAAAACCCTACGTGGCCGAGAACTATTTGGTACGTGGGCGACATATTTTTACGTGGCCAATACCAGTAGCTAATTGTTTGGCCTCCAGCTACGTGGCTGGCTGCGGGGGCCACGTGGCTGACAGGGCTACGTGGTCCACCCATTTTTTTTTACTTTTGTAGACTTGTTTGCCCCACACAACCAAGTATTTGCTCTTTTAGGGTAGAAAAACACGTTTTGACTTGTTACCCCACAATTTATTTGGATCAAACCCATCCTTTTTGGTCGCCTTCTTCCTATGAAGATATGAAGGTCTTCAAGAATACCAAGAATTTCCAATCACCTTCAAATCAAATTTTAGATCTAAGCTCTCATTGATTTAGAGAACAAAGCCCACTAAGTTTCAAGCTCCAATTTTAGATCTAAGCTCTTATTCACAAAACCCACTTTCAAGTTTTTCAACCTTCAAGCTTCAACAATGGTGGATGACTCAATATGACTCCAAATAGCTTGAAACTTAACATCTATACTCAAATAACACTAGGGAACTCAAATCTAGTGTCAAAAAACAACAACAAGGATGGATCAAACACGATTTTGAATTTTCAAATTTCAGATTTTTTTTTTTATAGATTTTTAGATTTTCTTTATAGGAATCAAATCCCAAGACTATATTTGTTAGGGCAAACCTATTAGTGGCTCTGATACCAATTGATATAATAACAGATATGGGAAAGCAAGAAAATAACAAGAAAAGTAAAGAATAGATAGAATGACACAAGATAAGACACTAATTGGCAACTAAAGCTCTTTAATAGCTAAAACCTCCAAATTAACATACAATCAAGCACCAATTCTCTTAGGATACAATCAAGCACCAATTCTCTTAGGATAACCTCAAGGGAATCTAAGCTTCTAAGCAATCAATTTTCTCAACAAAAAAAGATTCAACAAGAGCTTTCCATAAGCCTCTCATAAGTTTGTCTCTCTAGAGACCAACATCAGTATTCATAATTCATCAAAAACTCCCAAATGAAATAAACTAAAGTAGTATATATACTAACTAAGTAAAGAAGACTACTATGGCTATCACAATAATACCCTTAATGAAACAAGGGCCTTGTTTAGTAGTCTTCTCAATGGATGAAAGGCTTGAATTTACGGAATAGTCCCCCTTTTGGCATAAATAGCCTCATTGCACAAGTAGACTCACAAACTATCTTCCATATATTGAATGTGATGGTCTTGAAGCCTTCCATCCAAGCTATCTCCCATATCTTGAAGGTTGTCCTATGTTGACCTCCTATGATCTTCAAAGACTCCATTTTCATGATAATGCTTTCTGAATTGTGATCCCATGCACCCTCCAAGCATCCAAAGTAATGACTTGATGAAAAGTCTATGAACTCCCTAGCTCGGCTTTGTGTGCAAGTTCTTGATGGAGCTTGGCTTGCATCACACCTAAAAAGTCATCATTTTGCATCTGCGGGCCAAGTCATGCATGGGCGGACCTGCAGATGTGCACACACACCTGCAGAAGAGGGACATTAGACACCAACAAAAATCTAATTTTTCACCAAGTTCAACCCAAAACTTGACACTCATCCGAGACCTCTTGGATACAAACCAGATATGCTTACCAATATAAAAATACACTACGAATGCACCCGTTCCATCAAAATTCCCAACGAAGGTCATTTTGAACCGGTCAACTCCTAAAACCCCCAAGTTAGGTTTCCAACCAAGGACCCAAAATGCTCTTGAGTGCCTCGGGAATCAAATCAATCACCCCATCAAGTTATAAACGACTCTCCGAACCTCATGGAATCGACAAAATTCCCAAAAAGATTAGTTTATGAAATAGTCAACTATTGGTCAATGATTTTTCGCTTTAAGCCACTAATTCCCTCAAGACTAATCTGAAATGCCTAGGGAACCATACTACCCATCCCTATAGTCAAACATGCTCTATTGGAGCTAAGACAAGGGTTAATAGGGGTAAGATTGTCAAAAATCCTAAACGACCAAATGGGTCGTTACAGGTTTTTAACACACAATCATGCTCAAAACATTTTCAAAAGTAGATGAGCTTCAAAAGAGGATTTTAAAATTGTAGACATACATCGAAACGTATTCAAAAAGTATACATACCTCAAATTCCACTACAAGCACCCTTTAAATGGAATTCTTAAGGTTGCACAATAGCTCTACAATCTATTAGGATGATAAAGATTAGAACTTTAATCTAATCCCACCCATCTCCCCCTACTTAGGAAACTAAGGCATAACTCTACTATTGATGTGAATTCATAAGAACCATGGAAGAACGTGGTGTGGGGAAGAACAAAAATGTTCCCACACGTAGAGAGTTAACCTTAAATACCTATAATAGCTCCAACCTAACGAGCTAAACTATTTCTCAAATGAAGAACATCAATACCTTAGCTTTGAGCTCTTGGGAAGGATTTATCTTGGAAATCTTATGTTTTGGTTGAAGAATAATATTACTAATCATGAATTACTATTATAAATGCTTAGGAATCATTATAACAATCTTACCTCGATGTGGGAGGATAAGGAGAGGAGAAATCGACTGCTTAGGGCTTTAGAACAATGTCTTGAAGGTGAAAATAACATAAAATCATCTAAGGGTCATATTTATAGGCCTGGGATGAAGCCCTCCTAGCTTACTGGGTATAACCACTCGCTTAGTCATTTTGAGGTTTTCACCTTATTTTTCCCAAAATACCCTTTATGTAGTTTTATCTTGGTATTTGTGACTTTCGGGGATGGGTGATGTGATTTTCGAGGCAATCAGGCCGGTTTGGTTTGGGATAAGTGAAATTTTAGTCTTCTAAGTTAAGAAAATGGAGATGTTTGACCAAAGTCAACATCGGGGGTAGATGCCTAATTTTTGAAGTTTCGTCGATTCCATTAGGTCTGGAATGTGATTTTTTTGAGTTACTCGAGCTTTTGGTTTGGATCCCGAGATGTTCGAGTGTGTTTTGGGTCTTTGGTTGGAAGCATGGGATTTTGATGTTTTGGAGTTGACCTTGGTCAACACCGGGTCAAGACGACCTCTTTTGGGAAATTCGAGTGCATGAGCGAGTTCGTAGCATGTTTTATGATATAAATGGATATTTGATTTTTGTCCGGGAGATTTTGAATTAGTTTCTGGTGTTGGATCGGGATTTTGGGAAAGCTAGAAAATTGACTTCAGCTGTCATCTAGTTTCCTTCATCGCGATGAGGGTCATACGACCGCGATGAAGGAAGGAAAAGCGGGTCATGATCGCGGTGGCCTAGGTCACAATGGCGAAAAGGAAAAGTTGGGTCGGGTCGGGTATGTGGTCCGCGAACGGGATCGCGAAGAAGTGCGAGACTGGGCAAAAATAAAACCTCCATTTTGTATTCACCCACCTAAACCCATTTTAGAAGCTATAAAGCTCGGATTAAGGTGATTTCAAGTGCTATTTGCAAGTTTCTTCATTGGGGTAAGTCCTAAACCTTAATCTAAGTGATTACAAATGATTTCTTCCATTAATTTATGATTCTAGTCATGATTTCTAAATAGTGAAATAAGGGTTTCCATGGAAGTGGGTTTTATTGAGATTATGAAATTGAGGATTCATTTGTGAGTAGAACTTTATGATTTTTAAGATATGAACTATCTAGACTATAGCTAAGATGAATTTGTGGTTAAATTCTAGTTTTGCCCTTGTGGGCTTGGGGTTACCTTTTTAGGTTCATTTTTAAGTTCTGGACTATAGTATAGCAATATAGGTATTGTTGGATTTGTGTGACCTCGTAGAATACTATTTTGACTATGTTGAACTCGATTTCACAATCAAATTACTGTTTTGACCTTCGAGATTTGGGACGGGGTTTTAGGTTGACTTTTCGGACTCGAATCCTTTATATGGTAATATAGGTACGGTTAGACTCATATTCTTATGTAGATACCATATTTGAACAGATTGGGCTCGTTCAGAAGATCAGAGGAAAGGGAAGGCCATGGAGTAACTCTTTGGCTTCGGATTCAGGCAAGTTGAGACTAACTAGACCTTATATGTAGTGTTATGTTTTGGTTAATAATTAAGGGGCGTAATAGGGAATTAGGGGTCCCGTACTTATGAGGTGATGAGCACTTATGCGGATACCGGTGTAACTACATGGGAAGCTAAAGCATGAAATAAATATGTTAAGTGACGGGGATTATGTGTTTAGCCTTCGGGCCATGAGGAATGGTGGTTAAATCTATTTTGATTGGTATGATTGCTGCTTATTTGGGCTATGTTGGCCACTATTATCGAGTATTGTGATTATTGACTTGATTTGCATTCATCACTCCATATCTCGTCTAAACTATGAAAGGACATATATACTTGATAATGTGCATTTGCATGGGGTACGTATATCCATTCATATTTTCATGATATTATTGGCATTTGATTCATGAAAGACAAGAAAGGGGCCTGGGATGCCAGATATTGGATATGCTACATGAAAGGAGTGATTATGATGATTTAGCCAAACGGCTGAGACCATATGTGATCTGCGAGATCTAGTATTTTGGGTGGTTATATGGACCTCATGAGTCCCCCATGGGTCACATGAAACCTACTGTAGGAGCGTGTGTATATCGGTGCATATGACTATTGCATTGCATACTATTCACTTGCATTGCATGCATTATTTACATCTCATACTGCTTATGCTTGTTGACTTTATTTCATACCATATGTGCGTTAAAGGATATAATGATGTGATCTTTATGCTCATGCTTGACATAATTGATATAAATATGGGATCTTTACACTTATTCTTGACTTAAAAAGATGGAAAGGTTGAAACTTCACGATTATTCTAGAAAGGAATGGACTTTATGATTCGATGGTAATGTGACTCTTAGCTACTCTTTTATGCTTATAAACTGTGAATTTGAGACTAACTAAGCAAGAAGAGGAGTATTGGAAGTACCAAACCACGTCATCACAATAGTTTAGGGTCGGTCAATGATGCTGTTGGGTACACGTGCTTTCCGTACTCACTCTACACTTGATGCATTTTGTGTGCAGGATTAGATCCGAAGATTACCAGATGAAGAGGTTCGTAGAGCTTTGGAGCTCTTCTTGGAGTTAGGGTGAGCTAATGATAGTCCCAAGGGGCCAAACTCCCTATCATAAACTTAGTCGATTCTATCAAAGCTCATGCACCCCACTATTCGTCTTGATCTTAAAATAATTATTTCCACCCAACCTCATCCTGATAGGACTTCATATTGATAAAATGTCACATTAATACTCATTTTACGTATTCACACCTAACCCAGATTTGTGGAGTGTTACACTGCATGATCATGGACATGTACAAAGAGCTCTAACAACGTAATATAGTTAAACCCTTAAGAGGAATATTGACATGCACCACTTTAAGTCATAAGACCCAAACCAAAGGATTGTTACATATCAATATACACTGCCAGGAAAGATATGGAATTTAGGTCGATATTTGGTTGGATTTAGGCTTGGTATAAACTGTGAAGGGATAAGGACCATGTTCTCTTAGGCTCAGTTTGGTTAGTAAGTCTCTATGTTGGTGAGTACATATACCAAACTTTGGTACTCTTATTATTCAATGTAGTTCCCTCTCTCAATCATCATTGTCCTCTTCTTTCTTCACACATACTGACTTTATTTGGAGCCAAATTTTTTTTTATATCCAGATTGAAACGTTCCTTCTTGTTAATCCCTTTACCTTCTAGACACTAACTCTTCAAATGTTTCTCCATGTTCAGTGTCTCTATTTTCTTGTCATGACCTAAATCTGGAAAGGTGTGGCATGTACCTGGTGCTACACTCGGCTCGAGCGAACCACTATGAATCTGCAACTCTAGAGGGGTAGTCCTCAACATAGGCCGATGGGTCCTACCTGCACACAGACAATACCAACAAGCTGGCAAGGCTACAAATTGGATATATATAAACACTGGCTATCTCGTCTGAACTGGGCACACACACTCAAAACATACATATACAACTGAGCAAGCCGACGAAGCTAGTACGATCGTAGAGAGCCAACAATACCAAAATAAACATATACAAGCCGGCGAGGCTATCACACTAACACACTATATACAGGACTAGTCTACAAGCCTCCAAAGAAATCATAATTGTATCATGGTCAGGACAGGACCCCAGCCTACCCATCTAATCTGTAGTCACAAAGAAAGACTCTAAAAGACCTGGCAACTCCGAACAAAGGGAGCTCACCAATCAGTTGATATCAGGTCCTGCCTACTGGGGAGGTCTACTAGTCTGTCTATCTATGCCTGTAGGCATGAATACAGTGCCCCCCGCAAAAGGGATGTCAGTACGAAATAATATATCGAGTATGTAAGGAGATAGATAACTGAAACTGAACTAAAAACGTAATAATCTGGAGGCCAAAGAATGACCTGAATATCTCACCTGACTTTTCTCATATGAAATACAATATAATACTATCATATATCTCACTGACTAAGTTTCCAGGCAACTGTAAAATCTCACTGACCAAGTGGTCAGGCAATTTGTCTCACTGACCCGTCGACTAGGCAATCTATCTCATTGACCCGTAGGCCAAGCATATCTGTCTCACTGACGAAGTGGCCAGGCTAAAGAAATGTCTCACTGACCAAGTGGCCAGGCTAAAGAAAATGTCGCACTGACCAAGTGGCGAGGCTAAAGAAAATATATGTATATAATGCAGTATATCATGCATATCTTTGAAAAATACCGATCTTTTCGTAACATGTCTCTCCTATCTCTCTATAAACTCAAGGACATAGGGAGGCAATATGGACCTTCAGAAAGAATAACATAACACTTGAAAACTATGCAACAATATGACAAGCTCTACTTTGACAACTCTCTAGTCATAAGGTTCGTTACACTCTTACTACATATGGAATCATGCCAAGAAGAGAAGGAACAGCCTTGACATACCTCACGACGTCCAAGCAATTCAACCATGAACTTTCCACAATTAATATGCCAAACCTATAATCAATGAAATACGTATATGACTTTAGATGGCTTTCGTATATCGTGTATATCAATTGATAACTTGATCCTAAAATAAAACGGGCAGCATCTCCCCTATATCTTTAGTATCTCCCAATTCCATATATCACAACAACAGCCCAAAAACAAAATAAATCTCAACAACACAACATATATATCCATAACAACTTCATAATACTTTATAACGACTGACAAGCTCGAATTAGGATCTGTACAACCCAAATCACCTCTTGTATGTTCCTTTCTTAAATTAATAAGATTATCATCATGATAAGGAATTATTTTAATACAAATCCCATCCTTATACCATATGATTATAACAAGAAAACAATCTACAAACTCAACTCTTTTCAAATGACGATTCTATTCGCAAGTTCGTGTTTATTTCATCAATTCTCCATAGCCAACATCAAATAATAATGAGCACAACCAAGAAAAATATATAATTACCTTATACAGTAGCCTTAAGTCGAATTCGAACCATCTCCTAGCTTGTATTCACCCTTAACAATGATACAACACAATAGAAGTGATTTGCTTTAACTTTAGCTAACTCTCAAGGTAAAACTTGTATTAAATCTTTGTGTTTGGCTCTTGAATGGTTGAGAACTGTTGGGAAGGGTTATGAGGAGCCTTCGGAAGAATTTTGGGTGAATAATGAAGAAAAATGAAGCTGGAAATGAATTTAATGTAACCAAAGATCGGACACCGCCTAAGTGGGTCCCAGCGAGGCTGATTGCGCAGTCTCTCGAATGCGTGAATATCTCTCTATTCGGATGTTGTATGGATGAACGATTTAATGCATTGGAAACTAGAGTAGTGGACCTTTAATTTGATAGGTGGATCACCCCGTAACTCCACGTATATTGGGAGAAAAGCTCAGTAACATTAGACTCAAATTTCAGCAAAATTTATGAAGGTAACTTGTGATACTTTTAGCCGAATTTTATTTTACAACTTGCTTGACTTCAAAACTTAAGATAAGAATATTATATTATTCAAGTACCTTAAAATACGACCTCCTTAGTACATTAAGCACTCCTAGTTTAACCTCGAAAGTACGGATTATAACACTGATTGGCTTAACCCTGAAACCTTATGGCACATGCTAAACAATTGTTAAAAGTATTTCTTAACCTTATAGGGGTTCCATGGCTTATCCGAGCTTACATTAATTACTCATGACACAAATGGCACAAAAATTTATGAGATGTAACATCCTTCCCCCCTTAGGAACATTCGTCCTCGAATGTTAAAGTAGAGTTACCATCATTTTAATCGTCAATGTCTTTTCGCTCGCACATAACCTCATCAAATGCCTTTCAACTTGCTATGTCGATCCGCACATCTTAAGCTCTTGATACCCAGGAGGTATAAATGTTTTATCGAAGGTGTCTTAGTTGTTCTTATCGCGACTCCCAGTAGTCTTTTGCTATCCTTCCTCGCATTCTTCTTGTAATCCTTCTCTTCTTCGCCACCAGAGCCGTTGTTGCTAACTTAGTAACTTCCTTTCATTAGCTTATTTTATTTTGCCATCTTCTTACGACGCTATGCTGGAGTTTCCTAGTACTTTGTTTCCTTTTATAACTTTTCTTGCTGAACTTAGTACTTTCATCAATGTAACCTCACCTTTCTGCTCACCAAATCGACTAGCAACCTCCTTTGAATGTTTTATTCGAGGGATGTCCTTTTCATATGCAAGTCTTAATCAAATTCTCCATTATTTTATACTTTGCTGCTCCATATCGCTTCCTCAGTCTGTATAGTTCCTCTTACAATTTATAAAGCACAGGTTGAAATAGCATTACTTGAATGCTACGTGTACTTGTCAAGAAACGATCAAAAGAACTGTATATTCACCGTAAATATTCGCTTGGTTCGAACATAATCTAAAGTTGTGTTCCTTCTTCTAATAACTCGATATTGCTACCTTTGGTTTCCTTCCCTGTTTATGCCTTTAAGTAACTTGAACATTTCTCATTTTCTATTGACTATGCATAAGTCGTATTCATGTCTTCATGACTTACAATCCTACTGGATTGATCATTTGATGTCTATTTCCTTGTTATTTACACAAGTCATATTCACTATTCATCAAAGCTCTTCATAGGGCATGCTTATTTACATGTTCATCCTCATGAAGCATCATCCGTAATTTGTCATCTGCCGAGTCTTATCGTGGTCTGCGAGATTTTAACTGTCCCTTGTTGGCCACTTCTTGACGTCTTTTAGGTATCCTTTCAATAACATGAAAGACGAATCAATAGCCATTTACTTCCCTTTCTCTTCTTGATATTACAACTCGTCGATCCTTTTTTTTTAATGTTGGATTATTATAGGTGCTCTTTACCTTTTATCCTTTCTGATGTATTCATCGTCCTTCCAATCATTTACTAAGTCAATCTCGCAAGTCTCTCGCCATAATTAGTAAGTACTTATAAGTACACCTTCCTTACCACATCGGACCAACATTCACTGTATAATTAACTCTTGCACACTGTCCATTCTTACATTGATACTAATGTGTTACTTTCATCCCCCATCTATCACGTAACTATATCTCATATGTAGTTCTACCTTGCCATTGCTTAGGGATTTCATGTCGTCGCTTTCGTCCTTCGATCTGTACCTTTTGTCAATTCATTCTCGTGTCTCAACATGCTGACGTTGCTTTATAAAGTCGAGGTTAATATTTACCTTATTATCTAAGATCTAACGGTTATCAAATCACATAGTAGATCCCTTTTATTATAATATTTCTCGCTACAATTTCAAATTCCGAGGGCTTGCAACATATAAATTACTTCACGCATAAGTCATTTTGTCTGAATAGCCCATAAATTATTCTATAATTCTTTTGCAGCCACTTCCGCAACCATGCTATCTTACCTGCCACACTCGCATTTGAGCCTCTAATTCCATTCTCTTTTAATACTTTCCTCTTAAGACATCGCAACATAACTTATTTGAAACATGATTTCCATTTATACTGCCCCTTACGAATACTTAAGTTGGTCCAATAAACACTAAAACAATACCTCGTCCATTTTCGTGTTTTGCTTCATCTTCTTCTTTTCCCTAAGGGACCCCATTAGCAGTATGATAACTTTAGGCACCACCACATTCACCTTCCAGCTCTGACTTAAAATTTGGGGTTGAGTCATTCCGCAATTTCCCTTAATCAGTTCATAATACCGTAGACGTATAATTCTCTGCTATTCCGGTGTGTTATTAATGTGACGAAGAACAGTCCTTTTAGGGATCTCTTAGAAGTCCAGTGGAACAGTCGAATGAACTTAGAGTAGGTGTAGCGTTATCCTTGACATCTGCAAAGTAAGGTACTCGATAAGTAATCGTATTATCTCATGTTTCGATTGAAATAACCACTTATCACATATCCTTACGATACTATAACAATCCTATTACCCTAAAATGTCCATTAAAATCCTTACCTATCGTCAAAGTACCCATAAGGGGTGTATTGCTTCCATATTTCTCTTATCGAAGTCGTCATAACGGGCGAACGTTTTGTTGTTCCTCTATTACTCGAACCACTCTTCATCTATTCACAATATATCCTTTTTCTTCTAGTCACATACTTTCTGTGTATCCAATACTCGCTGTTTGTCATTCCTTTCTAACTTACTGATTCTTCTTATCTTGCTTCCAACGATCATATTATTATACCTTTTCCTTTCCTTGGTTATTATTCTCTTTTTGTATCAATAGCAATGGACCTTTGTCACGTAGTCAACCTTAGTAAATTTTAAATCCCATGAAGCCTCTTTTTCCATCTCTTGTGTCGTAACGCTACTAAAGGTCTGGTTGGCTGGTCTGTAGTAACCTATATGTTTTCACTCACAACTATGGGTCAAGCTCTGACTGGCCAACTCATATTCGTTCTGCATATATATGTGTGTGTGTGTGTTTCTATATATATATATATATATAAGAAGTCTGTCTCATATCTCAATCTTATGAAATTACAGAAGGATCGGTCAACTATTCCTCAATGCATAATTCCCTTTGGAGCGACTCGTCTCTTTTGGCTTCCTCATTATATAAGCATTCAACTCCTTCTCAACTTTTTGGTTTAAAGCGATATATCACTTTATTTTTGTACCCTTATATCCTATTCTCATTTACTTATCCCGCTATTCACTCTTTTAGACCTAAGGTTATCTATTAAATCTATTCCACAATTGACTGCCAATTTCACCGCTAGTTATTTATTACTAAACCCTATCCCTTGTAACAATCTTACTCGAAGGTTTCGTACTTACTCAATAGTTTCCTTTATGTCTCAAAAAAATTTCGGCAGAGTTTCCTCTATAATTATTACAAATCCCAAACCTGCACACAGCCCAAAAAATGCATCTCGTGCCTCACAAGGCCAAATATAGAAGCACATATAATATGCAACTCAACCACACAGGGCTGATAAATATAGAAAGAATATGAAGTAATAATTCTCATTTCATGTATCGCATCTGAACATCAGTTCACTAAACTCCAACCAATCCTCTTACACAGAGGCTTATATGCTCGCAAACCGTCTCTTATGTAGATATTCCCTTACTTCCTCTCTAAAATTATTAACAATAGATTATGCATTTCACTGCTGATGCCAACACAAACATTTTATACTTACCTGTAGTACTCTTAACATTCAACTAAGCGGAAAGCTTCATTTTCTTATTTTATTAACCCAAATCCAGAAATTTCAATGATCGAAACCCTTACCTTGATCCTATTCTAGAACTCTGATCTGGTACAAATCGATCCAACAGTAGTTGGGGAAGTTCTTCCTCTTGTTGTCCTTCTACAAGCTATTCCATGACACCCATCCCTTCTACAGACGTACCAACTATACATATTTTTCCCGACTTACCGTTATTTTCATTTGAATCTTGTTCCGCAGATAACATCAAGCTTAGGTTATTTGAATTTCCCACCATACCTGTCGATCCTTCCTAAACCTCTAATGGGTCTGTCTCCCTAGAAGACACGACTTTAGATGGATCTGTCTCAATAGAGGGCACGTCCTCAAATGGATCCGTATTATACGAATAACTCACCCTGGGAGCCTCTAAACCATCAGTTTTCTCTCCCGTAAAAGCCATCTCCTAACTACAAAACAATCAGGGTTAGGATTAACAATCTCATATCCTACAACTTGGCTCTATCGCACGATCTAAAATAGAAAAAGAAGGTAACTAACCTAAATGTCCTGCAGCCTCCTGTTTATAAGCGTGGCGCATAACACACCCATAAACAAGACTCTACTAGACATGGCTTGTAGACAATCCTAGGACAGAACTACTCTGATACCAAGTTTGTCATGCCTCACATCTGGAGAGGTGTGGTCGGCACCTGGTTCCACACTCGGCCTGAGCGAACCACTTTGAATCTATAACTCTAGAGGGGTAGTCCTCAACTTAGGCCGATAGGGCCTACTTGCACACAGACAATACCAACAAGCCGACAAGGCTACAAACTGGATATATATAAACACTGGCTATCTCGTCTGAACTGGGCACATACACCCAAAACATACATATGAACTGAGCAAGCCGACGAGGCTACTACAATCGTACAGAGCCAATAGTATTAAAATAGATATATACAAGCCGACAAGGCTATCACACTGACACACTATAGGCAGGACTCGTCTACAAGCCCCTAAAGAAATCATAATTGTATCATGGTCGGGACAGGGCCCCGGCCTACCCATGTAATCTGTAGTCACAAAGAAAGACTCCAAAAGACCTTGCAACTCCGAACAAAGGGAGCTCGCCCAATCGATTGATATCGGGTCCCGTCCTCTTTGGGGAGGTCTACCGGTCTGTCTATACGTACTGCCAAACATAAATGCGGTCCCCCCCCCCCCCCCCCCCCCAAAAAAAAAGGACATCAGTATGAAATAATATATCGAGTATGTAAGGCAATAGATAACTGAAACAGAAACTGAACTGAAAAAGTAATAATCTGGAGGCCAAAGAATGCCCTGAATATGTCACCTGACCTGTCTCATATGAAATACAATATAATACTATCATATATCTCACTGACCAAGTGGCCAGGCAACTGTACAATCTCACTGACCAAGTGGCCAGGTAATTTGTCTCACTGACCCGTCGGCTAGGCAATCTGTCTAACTAACCCATAGGCCAGGCATATCTGTTTCACTGACCCAGTGGCCATGCTAAAGAAAATGTCTCACTGACCAAGTGGCCAGGCTAAAGAAAATGTCTCATTGACCAAGTGGCCAGGCTAAAGAAAATATATGTATATCATGCAGCATATCATGCATATGCTGAAAAATACCGATACTGTAACATGTCTCTCCTATCTCTCTATAAACTCAAGGACATAGGGAGGGGATATGGACCCTCAGAAAGAATAACATAATACTCGGAAGCTATGCAACAATATGACAAGCCCTACTTTGACAAATCTCTAGTCATAAGGTTCGTTACACTCTTACTACATATGGAATCATGCCAAGAAAAGAAGGAACAACCTTAACATACCTCACGTCGTCCAAGAAACTCAACCACGAACTTTCCACAATTAATATGCCAAACCTATAATCAATGAAATACATATATGACTTTAGATGGCTTTCGTATATCGTGTATATAATTTGATAACTTGATCCTAAAACGAATCGGGTAGCATCTCCCCTATATCACTAGTATCTTCCAATTCCATATATCACAACAACAGCCCAAACAACAACAAAAAAAAAAAAATCTCAACAACACAACATACATATCCATAACAACTTCATAATACTTTATAACGAGCGACAAACTCGAATTAGGATCTGTACAACCCATATCACTTCTTGTATATTCCTTTCTTAACTTAATGACATTCTAAACATTATAAGGAAGTCATTTACTACACATTCCAGCCATACCATTTGATTGTAACAAGAAAAAAACCCACAAACTCAACTCTTTCCAAATGACGATTCTATTCGCAAGTTCTTGTTTATTTCATCAATTCTCCACAGCCAACATCAAAATAATTATAAGCAAAACCAAGAACAATATATAATTACCTTATACAGTAGTGTTAAGTCGAATTTCAACCATCTCGTAGCTTGTATTCGCCTTTAACAACGATACAATGCAATAAAAGTGATTTGCTTTCACTTTAGCTAACTCCCAAGGTAAAACTTGTATTAAATCTTTATGTTTGGCTCTTGATTCGTTGAGAACTGTTGGGGAGGGTTGTGTGGAGCCTTAGGAAAAATTTTGGTGAAGAATGAAGAAAAATGAAGCTGGAAATGAATTTAATGTAACCAAAGGTTGGCCACCGCCTAAGTGGGTCCCAGCGAGGCTGACTGCGTAGTCTCGCGAAAATGTGAATATCTCTCTATTCGAACATCGTATGGATGAACGATTTAATGCGTTGGAAACTAGAATCGTAGACCTTCAATGTGATAGATGGATCACCCCATAACTCTAAGTATATTGGGAGAAAGCTCAGTATCATTAGACCAAAATTTCAGCAAAATTTATGAACGTAACTTGCGATACTTTTCGCCGACTTTTATTTTACAACTTGCTTGACTTCAAAACTTAAGATACGAATATTATATAATTCAAGTACCTTAAAACACGACCTCCTTAGTACATTAAGCACTCCAAGTTTAACCACGAAAGTGCGGATTATAACACTAATTCGCTTAGCCCTGAAACCTTATGGCACATTCTTAACAATTGTTAAAAGTCTTTCTTAACCTTATAGGGGTTCCATGGCCTCTCCAGGCTTACGTTAGTTTACTTATGACACAAATGGCACAAACTTTTTCGAGGTGTAACACTTCTTTTTCCAAACTCTAACTTTTATCAGTTCCCCTGGGTCACTGCTTGTGTTCTATTGTAACAGATATTTCAATTCCTTAGCATATGTAACTTTGAGATTTTTCTATTGGTGATCATATGATGTGTGTTGAGTATCTACTGACCAATAGTTATGGACTTGCAAACAAAGGAGGGGCTTTGGGAGCTTGAGTATTGGTGTAAGATAACTCAAGTTGGTTTCTTTATGGAGGGGATTTTTGTGGCTAATTAGGATGGATTGGTAGTATAGACATATTTAAGCAACTTTCAATTAGAAAGGAGATGCATACATGATAATCATAAGAACCAGGTTCTTTGACTAGTTTTCTCCTTGTATATGTTGTCTGCGCTCGATTATCCATGCTATATGTGCATACCACTAAAGCTATAGGACTGAGTAAGATATTTCTCCACTTAGATCTGTCTCGAGCACTCTCTTTCAATAGCTAATAAGATGAGAAGTCTGCTATATTCAGCTCTAATTTTTGCTCCTTAGTTGCTTCTGTTAATGCATGTAATATTTTCATAACTTGAAATCCAACCTTTCATTGAATAGGAATGAGTCAATATTCCAGTTCTCCCAGTTGGTATGAAATAACTTCTCGATAGTCTCCAGTGTACCTCGATAAGGATCAGTTCCATTAAGCAGTTCCTCTGATGTTGTGACTGTTTCAGTGAATCTTTTGGAGATCTATTTGGACTTCTGGTTCTTCAATGCCTTCCTTATATCTCCCTTCTACTTGATTGTCTTTGGATACTTTGTTAGTCAAATCATCAATATATCATTATAAGTTAAACAACATTATTGAGTCGGCAGCTGCTCAACGAACCTGGATAGGTTCCTGACCCTTAAATCAAGAGTATATAGCATAAAGCTCGAATTTAGGCGTATCATGAGTACATATATCACTACAATAAATGCTCAAGTTGCGGAGGTTAGAAATTCCCGCAATTTGCTGTCGTGGCGGTTTTTAAAACCCCTATAATTATAATTGCCGCAATCAATTTGAGGGGTTTTTTGGAGAATCATCGTAACAACAAATTGCGGGGGTTTCTAACTCCGCAATTTGTCTGACAATATTTTTATTTCATTTTGCGGGGGTTTGTCCGACAGTATTTGTGTTTCATTTTACTGGGGTCATATCCTCCACAATGTTCGGCAAGATATTCTTTTATATTATCTATTATTAGGCTACAAATTACATATGTATTATATAATGTAATAATTAAATCCATAGACAGTCATAATTATTATAATAAATCATATGAAAGTACTTCTAATATAAAAAAAAAAATCAATATTTGATAGAATTGTAAACATGTTAATATAAAGAAATATCATAAGTTATCAGATTCTCATACCTTCATGCCTAAGAAGGTTAGAAATGAAAAGCAAAATTCTAATACATCTCTATATACACTATGTCTAATTAAAATTACTACTTCTCTATATACATTAAATGAGCCTCCTCAAAGCAATTCACTCGTTCTTCATATTGAGCATCCTTCTCAATCACTTTATGAGTAAAAGTTGTGTTACACCTCATACTTTTCGCGTCGTTTACGTCGTAAGTAAACTAACGTAAGCCCGGAGAGGCCATGAAACCCCCATAAAGTCAAGGAAGGTATTAAACAAGGGTTAAGTATGTACCATAAGGTGTCGAGGTCAAACGAATCAAAGGAAACAAGTTCGTTGAAAAGTCAAAAAAATGGTGTAACACCTCGTACCGTGGTGTTAGGATGCGTCGTAGTAAATCCATATGAGCTCGAAGGGATTAAGGCCGTTCATGAGGTTATCTAAGGCCCCATAAGTTCGGATAATTAAACACGATATATAAGTATATGTATATTTTTGAGGTGGTATTTATTCTCTTTTAGATGAGATTTTATTTATTATGAGAATGAAAATTATTTTCTCATAAGAAGTATTATCTTTTCCCGTTTTGAGAATAAATAGTACAAACATTTGTACTCTTGAGATTAGATTGGAGAATTAGAATTTGATAAAATATATTCTCTGAAATATTATAATTTTATGATGTGTTAGTGTGTATCTAGATTTATTAATATTTTATGGGATATTTCTAAGTCTAGCTATATATTGGAATTATTGAAGTATTAAAGTATCTTATATGAGGTTAAATGATAAGAATTAGAATATTGCAAAGTTCATAATTATCCCAACAATGGGTTCCACGACCAAAGCAAAGCTAGGTGGCCAGATTGCGCTATGCTACATGATTAGTCATCCTTGATATTTTGATTTTTTTTTTTTTTATATTTTTTATATTTGTTAACAAAAACAATATGTAAAATAGTTACTTATCATTAATGTTGTATTATTCCTCTATGTTGAGATAAGGTCAATATATTGTCCCTTCATAAATCTTCTAGAAGCAGCAACGTAAACGGGTTTTGGGAGGGGATTTTCTCTTTCTTTCTTTATTTGAAATAAACAAAAGTGCTACAACTCAAATTAAGTTTTACTTTTCACGATTTCTTGCTCAAGAATTTCAAAACAAATCAGAGGTTACTTCGTAGCGAAGTAAAGTGAAGCTAAGGTATGAATCATCTTCTTCTTTTTCATGTTTATAGGTTGATTTCAGTTCGATATATGTTTTAGTTGCTATGAAAGTATAGGTTGGTGTTTACGTGTAGAGATTGATAGTTGAGAGTTGTTATTGTTTTAGTTGGTGCTATATGGTGTTGTGAGGCTGCTCTAATAAGGATTTAGGGGCTGGAAATATAAGAGTGACATGAGATTGTTTGGTCCTTAATCAACTAGTTGGAGTTGGAAATTGTTAAAGAAAAACTCAAAGTTGTGCTTAGACTTGTAATGAACTTGTGGAATGTTTTAGAGCATCTTATTGATGTGTTGTTGATGGATTTCTCTTGTATTTTCATAGTTGTTGTTGTTGTTGGGATGTTGTTATTATTACACCCATGTATATGGAAGAAGAGGAGGTATAGAGGCAGTGTATATGAAGTAAGAAAGTGTATAGTGTTCTTGTATATAGGTATATATTGGGCTGGTTCGGGTATATCTTTGTGTTGTTGGTGATTTGAGTCTAAGGAATATTTGAAGAGGTTGTGGTTGCATTTGTTGGTCTTGTTTGTTGTATTGTGATGGTCGTGAAATAGGGGAAATGTTGTCCGTTTAATTTTAGAACCGAATTCTCATCTGTTATACATGATATACTAGCATTGCCAAAGTTTATACATGCATACCTTTGTTATAGAATTGGCGTGCTAGTTACGACGAGTTTGTTGTTGGATTTTATTGATGACTCGAGGTATGTAAAGGTTGTTCCTTATTTTCTTGGCATGATTCCATATATAGTAAGAGCGTAATGAACCTTGTGACTAGAGATTTGTCAAAGTAAAGCTTGTCATATTGTTGCATAGCTTCCGAGTGTTATATTAGTCTTTTACGACGGCCCATATTCCCTCACTATGTCCTTGAGTTTATAGAGCGAAAAAAGAGACATGTTACAGTATCAATATTTCTCAGCATATGCATGATATACATATGTTTTCTTTAGCTTGGCACTTTATCAGTGAGACATTATCTCTAGCTTTGCAGCCACTTGGGTGAGACGATGTATATGCCTCGGCCTATGGGTCGGGAGATAGATATGCCTAGCCTACGGGTCAGTGAGATAGATTTCCTGGCCGACGGGTCAGTGAGATAGATATGCCTGGCCTATAGATCAAGACAGATATGCCTGGTCGACGGGTTAGTGAGACAGATTGCCTGCCCGACGGGTCAGTGAGACAGATTGCCTGGCTTTATGGATAGTGAGATTTTACAGTTGCCTGGCTACTTGGTCAGTGAGATATATGATATTATTATATTGCATTGCATACGAGACAGATCGGGTGAGATATTCAGGGCATTACTTAGCCTGCAGATTATGATGTCTTAGTTTAGTTTCAGTTTCAGTTATTCTGTTATCGTACATACTTTGTCTATTATTTCGTATGCGACGTCTCTTTTGCCAGGGGCACTGCATTCATGCCTGGAGGTACAGATAGACAGACAGATAGACTTCCCTAGTAGGTGGGACTAGACATCAACTGATTGGTGAGCTCCACTTATTCGGAGTTGCCAAGTCTAGGTTTTGGAGTGTCCTTGTGTTACAGATATGATAGGTAGGCCGGGGTCCTGTCCCGACCATGATACAGTTACGCTTTCCTTAGAGGCCCTTAGACCAGTTCTGTATACAGTGTGCCAGTGTTGTAGCCTTGCCGGCCTTGTATATGTCTATTTTGGCATTGTTGGTTGTGTACGTTCATAGAAGCCTCGTCAGCTCGCTCCGTTATATACATAAGAGACATATTTACTTTTATAAACATAAGCCCTTCGGCTATCAAAATAATATATATATACATGCATATACATGAAGGCTATGAGACCATACTACCCACACTGCGTATCTACGAGCCTCTACTAGAATACTAGACATATGGACGGGACAGGACCCCGTCGTACCCAAAATATATGTACACGAAAATACTGTCTCAACATAGCACCTCCGGAATAAGGGAGGGCTCCTGTAAATCTGCTGATAGCTCCTATAGATCTGCAACGTCTCCCTATCTACCTGTGGGCATGAACACAGCGTCCAAAGAAAACGGACGTCGATGCAGACATTGTCTTGAGTATAAGGCGGAGTGGAAGTAAACACAATAAGGGAGTCATGAGTCATGAGATGAGGATACAACCTGTGTACTCTTTTAAGTATAGATACATTTCATATACATACATCATACATAAGCATATCATGTGAATTATCATAGCGTATGCCTTATCATATCACATATACATCATCATACCATACATGCATCATCATATCAATCATACATCATCATGTCATTAACCCGCGTCCGGCTAACCATCATATGCAGCCCACTAGTGGTGTCATGCCCGGCCCGCTAGGCTCGGTGCAAACATAGCAACCCGCCTTAGCGGTGACATGCCCGGCCATTTAGGCACGGTGGAATCGTATGCAGCCCGCCTTAGCGGTGACATGTCCGGCCAATTAGGCGCGGTGGAATCACATCATCATACATGTTATGGCTTTATCATGATTTACTATCATTATACATATATCATCAAATTACACATTAGAACTTGAAAGCAACTATAGCTTGTGTCGGGGTGACATAAGGTCGTGGACCGACTACGTTATAGCGTAATTCATAGTCGTTATATCTCACCTCGGAGGGACTACGTTTAAGGTGAGTATACATAAGGAAGACATTAATGGATCGTAGTCAACATCATATCGTAATCTCTAGAATCTTTAAGCCTACACTTATCATTTTCATCATCGTACTCATAGCGTATTTCTTACCTCATTTGACTATTCATGCACGCCACTTAGTCTTTCGGGATGTAGAAATTCACGAAGGAGGAAAATCATGCATAAGATTCATGCCTTAGGAAGAAGGGTTGAGCCTCACATACCTTTGTCGTTTAGTAATTCTATCGCTTGCTCGTTCTCCTCTAATGCACTCGTTTACACCTTCAAGGGAATTCGTGTCGACATTAGCTAAACAATCATAAGAACGTACTTACTAACGCTAGAGAAAATTGGGCAGCATTTCCTTTATTTGTACTAATTTCCACCATATTCCATATCAACTCCCAACATTCATAACAACAATCACCATATCACCAACAACAATCGTCATTCATGTACATTATTCGCATTTCGCAATTTCACTCCAATTCTCCATAATCATGACCAAAGCCCATTATCTTATTATTTCACATATAATACTCATTCCATGTTCTAAATATCATTTATAACTTATTTATAATCTCAACATATCCATTTTCATGATCCATTTCAATTACTACTCAACATTGACACTATTCACCCATTTATGACCCATTTTCTATACTCTTCTACAATCCATGTGTTTCAACTTACTACTACTTCAAATAACATGGAAAGATCATGAAACTCACCTTAGATGATGGAGAAACAAGCTTTGAATGACAATACACCTTTTTCACCAAAACTATTTCCTTTCTTGAGATTTCTGAGTTGATGACTTTAGTGGGGTTTTATGCCTTTTCGATTCCTTCAATTGTTATCGATCTTTTGATTTCCTTGGTTTTCTTGTGGATGAAATATGTGGAAGGTTCTAGAGTTCTTGAGAGATGGAAGAAGTTGGTGGAAATGAAATAAATGATGGGCATCACATTTAAAGACTTAGAACATTTCGGTCGTCGGAGTTCACTGACCTGCTCCACGGTCCGTGGAACCTTATGCTAGCCGGAACTCGGTCGTGGTTCACGAACAGCTATCCATCTTCTCTGGCTTAGGCCCACGGACACATCCACGGTCCGTGGATCATGATGCTGTCCGTGGAACATGGTCGTGGAACTCACAGTTCCACCGGAGTTGTTCCCGTCGTTTCGTTTGATCTCCAATCCTTATGGAACCTTCTTAACAGTTGTTTATCACTTCTTTAGCAATCTAAGGGACGTTATAAATCTTCTCCAAAACATCCTTAAGGCATCATTAACTCAATACTCATAATTTTGCCCGACACACTCAACTTATAACTCGCTTTCCTTAACAACTTTCTTTCCTTAACTCGAATATCTTTGGAAATCTTAATTAGGACCATTTAAGACTATTTCTTACTTGTCCAAGCCTCGTATACGTCATGTCCTTCGTGAGTCTATTCACTATAAGCTAAGCAGAAATTTCCAAGGTGTAACAATTATCAATCAAGTCCACCAATGATATTAACAATCAAGTCAACGGAAGCAAGCAATGGAATACACCACCCCACAACATTCTCACTTACTCAGTCACTGATCACTCGTCTACATACATGCTAATTGGTGTCTTTGTCTAATATCTATGACCTGCAAGGGACCCATGGTGTCTATGTACCCTCGCTCCGGAATCTTACCTCAGATCACGAGCCTTTAACTTATGCCACATCCTCACCCCTATCAAATGTGCCCGAATCTAGGTCACATCCTTACCCCCTCTCAAATGTGCCTTTTCATATATATATATATATATATATATATATATATATATATATATATATATATATATATATATATATATATATATATATATATATATATATATATATTTGTCACATCACTTTTAATGAGCGATTATAAAGTAGTATATCATTTTCATCAAGAAGATCATATTAAACTCTCACCACAATTGTCATCAAATTATAGATCACCACACATCGAATAATGGCATTTAGCCCACATTATCACTCAATTAATAGCATGTAGGAATTCCAACCACACATTATGCCCAAAGACTAGACATGCTTTCTCTTATCAATCCCATAACACATACAATCAATTAATCAAAGTCTAACTCAAGTAAACCGTACCCTACCTCAACCGCAGAGCTGGAACAAAGTGAATCACTCCGCTATAGCCTTCCCCTTCCGTAATGCCTCGGAACGCTCAAAGTCTAGTAATTAAAATGCTAAATGAGTCACAACATTCTAGTGAACAATATCAATTCAATAAACACCCTTCCCCTTCATCCCTTTCTAATGGGTGAATTCTTACTAGGTGTAAATCATCATAACATTGGCCTTAGCAACCATAAACTATCAATTCATAAGGTTATTCATTCAAGTTATCTCTTACAAGCAATTCCTATGGTCAAGCTATCATCTTTATGAAACCCTAAGTCTTGATTCACTTAGTTCATGTCTCTAACAGTTCAATTCTTGATTAGAAAGTGATAATCCAAGCCTTTAGATGATAATCACAAGATAATATTCATAACCCACCAACTATTAAAGGCCTATTAAGTTCTAGGGTTACTAGTCCTCAATTCACCATTGTAGGCCCATTAGAATGATAATAAACTTAGAGATGAATGTGTAATGAAGGAAGGAAGGGTTGAGACTTACCTCTCAAGAATATTCTTCCCCTATCCTTAGAATTTCACCCTAGGCTCTTCTTGGGAAGTGTTTTGGAGTTTTATGAATAAAGAATTCAGAACTAAGTGTTTAAAACACGGCTTATTGCCTCTGTTGACCGCTGTGACGGTAGTTCTTTCCACCTAGCGGTCTCATTATAGCAGGCAAGGGCCTACTATAGTGGACCTCCACCTTCGTTCGCTTTTGCTGTGGCGAGCACGGACCCACCATAGTGCAAGCGCTACAACGATCCAGTGTCCACCATAGCGAACATCCTTATTTATTATATGAAAGCGGTGGCGAGGAGCAAGCCGCTACAGCGTCCCCGTCGTAGCAGCGCCACTCAACCAGTGGGCTTGCTGATTCCACCAGTTTTTCACTTTACCACACAACGCTTCATCCGAGGCCTCACAAACACAAATAAAATATGCACATTAATGTAAAACATCATACGGACTCACCCGTTGCCTCAGAATCCCCAAAGGAGGTCTAATTTCCTACGTCACCCCCCAGTGTACTCAACACAACCAAACAATAGTCACAAACAAGCCAAGTTTTCAGTTCTTAGCTTTCTACGTTAAGTTTCTATCAGCTCGTTACATCGGTTATATTAATGCTCTCCCCACTTAAAAATGTATATATATATATATATATATATATATATATATATATATATATTTATGTTAGATGATGCTCATGTTTAGGTTCGACCATACGACTTTTTTGATTTCTATTATTTCATGTGCCATACTTATTTCATTCAATTGCTTTACATATCAGTACCCTTTTATTTTCCCGGGGCCTGCATTTCATGATGCAAGTATTGATTTACAGGACAGCGAATTCGCTCGTTAGGACAATGCTCGTGTCAGCTTTTGGTGAGCCCCATCTGATTGACCTGATATTTATTTGGAAAAGGTATGTCGAAGGGCTACAAGTTTCATGCTTTGAGTTTTTCCAAATTCACAACCAATAAGGGGGTTTTATGCACTTGAAGTGAGGCATTATGCAAACTCACTTAGAAACTTGGTCCCTAGCATAGCTTCCAACTTTTCTTTGTACTAAGACCGTCCTTATACCTTGATTAGGTTTCAAAACACTTCATGTATTCCCACTTGGTTCCATTATATCTCCATCTTATGGTTCAAACCTTAGCCCGATGGTACGAGGCATACATTATCTCCCCCCAGGGATCATTCGTCTTCAAATAATAGTCATGGCCAGAAATATGACTACTTCTGGAATTCTACAAAAAATTTGGCAGAGTTCCCTTTGTAAATATGACTATACCTACATTTGTCAAACATATGCCAGCTAACCAGAGCATAAACACAAGCCTCATAAGGCATCATAATATGTATAATATGACGTAACAAGGTAAATAAAGCATAAACGTGACTGGCATGAATACATGAACGTGGGAAGCATGACATGGATACATAAATATATGTGTATCATCACATGAGATCTGAATATTGGAAACATGGATATCATAACATGAGATTTGTGTACCTGAAAACATGAAACTGATGACATCGGACATGAATACATAAGGTATTTACCTTAGAAATTTTCTTCTTGTTCATCAGGTGAGTATGGATATCTAAATTTGATGTCCTCATCTGCTTCCCATGTAGCCTCTTAAACCTTTTAGTTCCTCCATAGCACTTTTACTGAAGCAGCTTCCTTAGTTCTCAACCTGCGAACTTGACGATCAAGAATAGTCACTGGAATTTCTTATGTATATGGTTTAAACCTTAAATGGAATATTCGTACTCACCACTTTAAGTCATAAGACCTAAACCAAAAGGTTGTTACATATCATTCTACGCTACCAGGAAGGATATGAATGCCAAGTCAAATTTGGTAGGATTTGGGTTGGGTGTGAACTGTGAGGGCATACAGAACAAGTTCTTTTAAGCTCAATTTCTGTAGGAAAGCCCCTATGTAGGTGAGTACCTATATCTACTTTTTGGTACTATTTTGCTTAGTTTAGTTCTCCCTCTCAATCATCCTTGTCCTCTTCTTTCTTTAAGCCCTACTGAGTTTATTTAAAGTCAACCTCATTTTTTATTCCTGATTGAAAACTTCCCTCTTGTTAATCCCTTTTACCTCCTAGACACTAACTCCTCCAATGTTTCTTCATGTTCGATTTCTTTTTTTTTTTTCAAGTCTCACTTCTATCCTTCCCCCTGGGTCACTACTTGTGTTGTATGGTAACAAATATTTCAATTTCTTAGCATTTCTGACTTTGGGAGTTTTCTATTGGTGATCATTTGATGTGGGTTGAGGTTTCTAGAGACCAAAAGCTATGGACTTGGGGCTTTGTGAACTTGGATTTTGGTATAAGGCAACTCAAGTTGGTTTCTTTCTGGAGGGAGTTTTTATGGCTAACTAGGGTCGATTGGCAGTATAGACATACTTGTGCAACTTTCAATTAGAAATGAGGTGCATACCTGATAGTCATAAGAACCAGGTTGCTTGACTAGTTTCTTCATTGTATGTGCTCGATTGTCTGTGCCAAAAGTGCATATCAATTCTGTCTTGAGCACTCTTTTTTTATAGCTAATAAGATAGGACTGTTATATTCAGTTCACCTTTAATTTAATTTTTGCTCCTCAACTGCTTTTCTCATCCATGCAGGTTTGTGTTGTGTCCTGATTCTTCAACACCCATTCTTTCGCTGGCCCCATTTCTTTGCGAGTGCTTTTTGATAGATTGTCCTGCCTTGTATATTTATTTTCTCATTGTTCATATTGTTGCTCTTTATGCTTCTCTCCATGATATGTGGGAAATCTGTTCCTGGTGCCCCTTTTTTTTAATTTTTGTCCTCAGCCTATTCCTTTTTTATGGGAGTGGATATTGTGCAGTTTTCCAACTCCTTTTCTTTTGGCTCATCATCCAGCTTTTATCTTCTAGATTTCTTTAACTTTGAATGTTCATTGGGCTTCTTCTGATAAAATCTTCTTTGGGGGTCTTGTGCTATTTTTCAAAAATAATTGTATCCTTTATTGGCATGCTTAAGTTTTGATGATTGAAAATATACGAGCACATGGTAAATGAACAAGGTTCCCAGACATGTTCTATCAAAAGGAGAGAGGAGAAGAATACAAACACAGACCGAAGAGCATGATGCATGAAAGAGGTTTGTCAACATGTTCCATCATCCATTACAAAAGCAGGCTCAAGAATGAGTTGCAGAAATGAACGAGAAGGGGATGCTCAAACAAGGTATTTGAACATGTTCCATCTTAAACAATGTAGAGATTCAAAGGCAGTCAAACCAGGTGGATGAAACAGGTTCGTGAACATGTTCCAGCACAAGTCCTACATCAACTAGGATTTGCAGTTTTATGGTAAAGACTTAGCGGTAAAGTATGCAGATTTCCTTTCCATATTTGTTGGGATTAGTAAGACTTCTATACGGATAAGAAACGGACTCAACAAAGCAAGAATACAAATACAACACAAACCCTAACATCTCATGGGCCTACTCGAAGAGGGTTTTGTGTTTCCTGATCTGCTGTGCACTAAATGTTATAAATCTCCAAGTTTTACCAAGAAGAATGTTTGCGCACCCACAAAGAGAGAATTCATAATATCGAGCTATCAAAAGATTTATCAAGAATATCTAGAATCTAGGCGTGCATCCTAAGTATGAGAAGAAGATTGAAGAAGTTGTAGGCTAGAGTTTATATTTACAATTATTGAGTTTAGAAAACTTGTATTACGTTGTTTATCGAGTTGTACTTTATCCTCTTTTATAGAAGCATACAGTTAATACAAAAATGTTGTAAATTCAACTTCAAGTTAGAGGTCAACTTGAAGGTTGCTTGCTAGTTGGAGGTTGATTAGTCATGTAGGGATTAGAGGTTAGTTCCTTGGTTGCAGAGTTTGTAACTTGAATTTGTAGTAACTCACCGTTGTAATGGAGTTTGGGGGAAATCCTAAGAGTTGTAGGTCATGGTTTTTATTGCCCTTGTGAGCCGGGTGGTTTCCATGTAAAAATCACTATGTTCTTTACTTACCTGCAATTTATATTCTGCAAGACGCTAGCATAGAACATGTAGAGTAACGTGTTCTATCCTTACACAAAAATTAAACATCAAATAGGATAGGAATTGGTCTTGAAATATAACAAGTGGTATCCGAGCACGTTCTCCTCAAAGATGCTAAAAGCTTAGGAGAAAATCATGATGAATGCTGGACCACCTATTGGATACAGTGAAGGTCAGTCAACGCACAGGCCACCATTATTCAATGGGCAGTACTACGCCTGGTGGAAGGCACGAATGGAAGACTATCTATAAGCAGAAGACTATGAACTCTGGGATAGAATCGCCGATGGTTCCAAATAACTCACAAAGAAGAGCATTGGTGGAGCTGACATAAAAAAAGAGAAGAGTGAGTATCTTGAAAATGATTACAAGATGCTAGAGAAAAATGCTAAGGCCAAAAATGTCTTGATTTGCGGATTAGGACCAGACGAGTACAACAGGATCTCTGGGTGTAAAACCATAAACAAATCTGGGATGCACTGGCAAATGCTCATGAGGGAACAAGTCAAGTCAAGAAATTCAGAAAGGCTATGCTTACCACTGACTTTGAAAATTTCAAGATGCAGCCAGAAGCAACCGTCTCTGAGATGTTTACCAGGTACACATCTCTTGTGAATGAACTAACATCACTTGGGAAAACCATTACCATAGAAGACTTTGTGGATAAAGTCTTGAGAACTTTGCCCAAGTCATTTAAGATGAAAGTCCCTTCAATAAAGGAAGCCAAAGACAATGAACATATGTCTATTGATGAATTGATAGGAATTTTGAAGACGTATGAGATGGACATGAAAAACTCCAAGGCTAATGAGATAGTTGAGAGAAGGTGTCTGGTTCTCAAAACAGTTGAAAGTGATGATTCTGAACTAGATAAAGAATATGTGGCTCTAATTACAAAGAACTGTAGAAAATTTCTCAGAAGAGAAAGGCAAAATGGCAGAAGTAACACTTCCTGAAAGGGAAAATGTGTCAACACGCAATATGGTGGATGTTACAAATGTGAAAAGGATGATCATCTGATAAAGGACTGTCCTTGTGGGAAATAGAATGGAAAAGGGAAAAAGCTTAAAAGAAACAAGCAAAAGGAACAAGTTTAAGAGAAAAGAAACAAGGACACCAAAAGGGCCATGGTTGCAACATGGGCTTCAAGTGAGGACTCAGAAGATGAAAGGGAACACTCTGTGTTAATGGCAATTGGAGGCTCAACCTCAGACAGAGAAAACGAGATTAAATCAAGACAAAAGGAAGCAAGCAAAACTAGTACACGGACAGTGCATGCTCAAGACATATGACTAGACATAAATAAAGTTTTTGCTCACTCTCGGCACTAGAAGTGGAAGTGTAGCATTTAGAGGAGGTAAAAAGGGGTAAGTCAAAAGAAAAGGGAAGATAGGCAGATCGTAAAAATCATGCAATTGACAACGTTTACAACATAGATTGACTGTGGCACAATCTACTGAGCATCTCACAGTTGTGTGACAAGGGAAATATAGTAGTATTCACATCTGCAAGCGTGTATGTTGCTGATCTCAAAACATGTAACACAGTTCTAACAGCCGTACGACACAAAAATGTGTACAAAGATGATATCATAGGAATACGAGGTAATGACTTAAAATGCCTAAGTGTTATAGACTTTGATCCTCTATTGTGGCACAAGAGACTAGGTCATGCCAGCCTTGGTCAACTAAACAAACTAGTCTCCCAAGACTTAGTGATTGGTTTGCCAAATATTATGTTCAAAGATGACAAAGTTTGTAGTTCTTGTGCCAGGGGGAAACAGGTGAGATCATCGTTTAAATCAAAAAAAGGTAGTCAACACAACCAAGTCTTTAGAACTGGTCCAACTAGATCTGTGTGGACCAATGAGAGTAATAAGGAGGGGAGGTAAGATGTACATTTTTGTTATTATTGATAATTTCACCAGATTTACATGGATACTATTTCTTGCATCTAAAGATTAGGCATATGATACATCCGTGATCCTGATAAAAAGGTTAGAGAGAACATAAGGAAATAAACTGAAGTCAATCAGATCTTACCATGGAACTGAATTCAAAAATGCAAAATTCGAAGAATATTGTTTCACAAATGGTATTGACTATAACTTTTCTGCCCCTAGAACCCCATAGTAAAATGGAGTAGTTGAAAGGAAGAATAGGACCTTAGAAGAGATGGCTAGAACAATGATGCTTGTCAGCGACTTTGCCGTAAAACTTTTAGGCTAAAGCTATAAACACTGCTTGCTACATTCTAAATAGATGCATGACTATGTCTCTATTGAATAAAACTCCTTATGAACTGATTAAAGGATGAAAGCCTAACATGTCTCATCTAAGAACCTTTACAAGTTGATGCTTCATTCACAACAATGGAAAAGAGTCTCTAGGGAAGTTCGATGCACGAAGTGATGAGGGAATTTTTGTAGGATATGCATAAAACAACAAAGCATACGGGGTGTTTAACCAAAGAACTATGCTGATAGAAGAAAATGTACATGTTGTCTTTGATGAATCAAGTGTTATTTATGAGAAACAGGTACAGGATGATGATAAGGACCTCATATTCAATTATACCATGAGAGAAAATAGTGGAACTGAAAATGAAAATGAGCCAAGTAAGTCACTTAATGATTCAAGTCTGTCAATAAGTGAAGCGCAAGTCTTGCAGACAGGGGGAACAACTGATGAAACCCCTGATGAACATGGTTCACTAAGTGAGGTTCAGGATGAAAACTCCTTAACCCCATAAGTAGTAGTTTAAAGAAGATTTAAATATCAAGGATCTCATCCCATAGATAATGTATTGTCGGATCACGACAAGATCCAGGTTAAAGAATCTATGTGCCTTTAATGCTTTCCTATCTATGATTGAGCCCAAAAAGGTTAATGAGCCTTTGCAAGATGCAGATTGGATTATTGCAATGCATGAAAGACTTAATCAGTTCAAGAGAAACAAGGTATGTGTCACGACCCAACCCCGTAGACCGTGACTAGTGCTCGAGCTGAGCACCCATACGCACTCATTAACCAGAACCGGCGCACAAACAACTTATACATATATAAGGATCATACGTGGTTCCAAACTGTCGCCTACAAATATATATACTGCACGGAAGCCAGCAAGGCTGTCGTAATATACATAACACATCGAAGCATGCATACACGCAGCCGACAAGACTGCCACGGCGGATGGGCCGCCTAAATACAAATCAAACGAACACAACCGGACGGTAACTAATCACAACCCACATATATGTCTACAGACCTCTAAGAGTAACAACAGAATCATATGACGGGACAAGGCCCCGCCGTACCCCTGAATAAACGTACATATATACAATGAAGGAATCTGTACCAAAATGTGGGCTCCGGACAAGGGAGCGCTCCAAGCAGCAGAGTAGGTATCCTAGACTGGCGGATCACCAAATCGGGCGTCTGTACCTGCGGGCATGAAACGCAGCCCCCCGAAGAAAGGGGTCGATGCGAATGTGTACTGAGTATGTAAAGCATGGAATACGAGAAAATGAGGTCATATCTGGAATAAGGAGTACAGAAAATGAGCATAATAACCAAAATACGAAAATGCTTGCATTTGACATACTAATCATGCATACGAAGTACAGAAAGCAAATATAATAATCAGAATATCAAAATGCGTCAAGTATAATATTCAGAATGCCAGAATACTTACTCATGAACATAAATCATGCATGTCAATAACATATATCATATGCGGTCCATAATGGGACCCGGCGGACGGAACATTGTCGCCCCTCTTATCTCGGGTGCCATAACTCATCATACTTCGAAATATTGCATATCTCCGAACACATCATACTCCGTATCACATCATACTTCGTAACACATCATACTTCGGAAATCACATCATACTTCGGAAACTCATCATACTTCGGAATATAGCATAGTGCGCACGATGACATACCGGCCCGGGACTCGGCGAAGGAAGTAACAATAGTTTGCACGAGCAGAGTCGTGGAAGACTATATGCAATGCAAAACATTTACAAAGTCCCAATCAAATAATCAAAATGAACTATCATTTATAAGCCAAGACAATAGTCAAATCAGGTTTCTTCCGAATGTCACTCGAGAACATATCAAATAGAACTTTAGAAATCATAGCTACGTATCGGAATCATATGCATAGCAATCCTTATTTCGAGACTCGGCAAACAAGTATGTAATCATATTCGGAGGTCGGGACGATAAACATATTAAGTTCTTTCAAAAAGCCGTTAGAACTATACAAAGGAAAGTCGCGGACCCACGGACGAGCGTCACCCCAATCCGAGCCCGCCTATGGAAATTAGAGTCATCATACGCGCTACGGAACCTTCTACGAACATATCGAGGCGATCCGGTTCTGTCTACGAAAGTTACGGCCATTATTAGACATAGAATCTTTTAGGAACAAAATTCTTTATGCAACATTGAATCCAATCATACAAAAGACATATAGACCATGGCTCAACTACACTAAGAGTACGGATATCAAGGAGTGAATAAGAATCGTAGACATACTCGGATCGCAAGAATAGAATTACCCCGAGGGTCGTATCATAGCCTACTTATAACTAAGACATGCCAAAAGAAAGAAAGGGTTGAGCTTTACATACCTCGTCCGCTTTCAAGACTAATCCAAACCTAAGTCTCGGTCTCTCCAAGATCTACAACAACATCATAATATGCCAAACATTAGCTATAGACACTTAGGGATTCAATTCCAAACTAGCACTTAATTCTACTGAAATTGGGCAAAAGATTTCCCCAGAATTGAACAACCCCGAGAATTCAACTCGGCCAAATCTCCAACAACAACACCAACAACCATTCTAACAACATTAACAATCAATTCAAGACGCATTATAACGCTAATAACTCTTTCTCCACATGTTTCGACAACATTCCAATTATGTTCAATTCAACTACATATATTCCAACTAACATCAACGCTCACATGTTCAATTACTAATCCGAAACCATTCAAACAATATTCAAGAACATTTTAAACAATTCGCACAATATTTCAAACAATCCAATTAAAACATCACTCCACCGAAACCTCTCCAACTCGACAAAAGCAACATCAACACATCTCTCTCCCAAACTCATAAACCATTTTAACAATCTATATGTTACAATATCATTCATGTAAATAGAAATTATATTACAATATACTAACTTCTACGTTAGCTCACAAATCGGCTTCAACCCTAACTTGTACCATCCAACACCTTCATTCTCATCCATAATCATAACAACAACAATCAAAATACTACACAAAATTAGTTCAACATGCCTATGCCAAATCGGCCCATTTTCGACCACACATCACATACATAAATTTCATGATTTTCTTCCATTTCAACACACTACAACACCCAAACATGCTAAATACAATTAATTCACCACTCCTACACAACACACACACACACGGCTACAACCCAACATATACGGCTCAACATCAACATCCACACTTTCATGCATTTCATTCATTTCTACACACTACAACATACACAAACCATCCATAACATATGAAAAATGAGATTGAACCTTACCTTTTCCACTTAGTTCTTCAACTTGGCTAAGGTTGATGCTTGAACTAATACTTGTTCTTGCTACTCCAACAACCACTCCATGTTGTTATACACCTTCTAAGGAGTTGAATAGCTAGAAGAAAATAATTTTTTTGTTCAAGATTTTTGGACCTCCAATTTGCAAGGTATGGCCGAATGGCCTCTTTGTTCTTTCTCCAAGTTGCTTGATTTTTCTAAGTGATGAAGATGGTGAATATGATGACTTATTCATCTTTTATTTACATATATAACTTCCATGTGGCCCTTGCCCACACCACACGTGGCCGGCCACATGGCCCCCTTTTTTTTTTTTTTTTTTTTTTTGTTCATGAATTAACAACTTTCCATTAATTCATTTTTAACCCCAAATTTTTCTTAATATTCCATGCCAACAAAATCATAAGCAACTCATGTCTTAAAATAAAATCGTAGTTAAAATTCCCTACTTTGTATCCGGAATAGTCTTGTCCTTAACTTATCAGGGTTAACTCGGATTGTCCCAATGTACAAAATACGGGATATAAAATCCTCCCCCCTTTAGAACATTCGTCCTCAAATGTTAAACTAGCCTTATAGGATCTTATAAGCAATTCGGGGGAGGGTCCCTTTTACAGCTATCACATACAATTCATTCATCAATCCACATAACCAATTCTTGTAGGTTGTGTCACTATTCTCATACAACTTATATGAAGTATATTTAATCTTAGACATAGTCTTTCCGTCCCCTGGTTCATTTTGCTCTATATATCTCGTTCCCAAAAATGTTTCCAACTGCTACTCAAACTTACCCTAATCCTAGAACTGTGATGCACCTTCGTTCGCTTCATCGGTCTAGTCCGCTTGGCCTACGCAACCTCTTAAGGTCTCCACTCACTCTGTATACTCTAATTTCCTTTAGGCTACCCTAGCTTCCCATTTGGTTCTCCTGTGTCTGACCTTTTAGGATTTGTAGTAAACTTCTCAGGGGGTCACCCATCCTAAAATTTCTCTCCTCCCGGAAGACGCTTAACCTCGTAACCCCGAAAATAAGATGCTTTAATGCTAGTATGATAACGTCCATCTCACCGCATGACCTCCATCACATAATGAGTAAATTGAAGCCTTCTTGTTTTAACGCTCTTGTAGCACACCCCTCTCCGAATTGGAGCGGGGTTTCTTAACACATTCCACAATCACTATTTTTCCCTATCCTTTTTCAATCCTCAACATTCGCTGCTCAACTATGGGTATAACTACTTCCCGTCCTAGGCTTCCAGATTCCCAATGGTAGCGAACACACCTAGATCACCGTTACTCGTAAATACTCGGTTATCGGCCTCTTTGGGGTTTCCTCACCCCCCAATTAAATAATAACCTTATAGCAAATGCACCTACATAGAAATACTCATAATAAGGAATCCGTAGCTAATCGGTCTCTAGACCGGTCTGTGACTATAAACGAAGTGTACTCCTCATCATCGTCTACCCGCTATCTTACCCCAATTCTACTAGTAATAAAGGGAGGAATGTACAATAAAGTAGAGCCTGGGTCTATCAATGCACATACATCTCGAGAAAAATTAATATTATACCTGTATCCACATCTGGTGACGCCTCCTGATCCTGTCAGCTAGTCAAAGCATATATGCGGTTCGAAGGACCGCTAGAACCGGAAGCCCGCCGACCACCCCTACTCGGCGCGGGTGCCGCATACCCGCCCGCAGGCGCATAGCTACCGAAGGAGAAGATGAACCAAGAATCGACGGCCAAGCTCGAGCCGCACCACCCGAACCACCTCTGTACGGACACTCTCTTATAACATGGCCTTGACGGCCACAAGCGAAACAAGCACCCGTAGCGCGATAACACTCTCCCGGATGATGCCCCCCACAGTAAGAACACCGAGGTATGGGTGGCCTCGACTGACCGGAACCTCGGTCCACCTGCGAACCTGAAGCCCTGGAGCTCTGACCCGCTCCTGAATATCCTGTACTATCCGGTCTCCTATCCGTGAACCGTGGAGGTGTACTCTGGGCTGGCCGAGAAGGATATCTACCGTCTTCCGTCGGCCCCGGTGCCGCTCGCCTCGGGACTCCCTGCATAACCGGCCGATCTAGCCCTCTTGGGCCGGCTCCTATCATAATCTTTGTCGGGCACGTGCCCTCGTGCCGATCCTCCATCCCCGGGCATACCCCGCACCCGAGCAATGTCCATATCGGCCGAGAAGCCATTATCAGGCAACTATCAACCAAATACTGATCCAGCCCCATCACATATCGGTGCATCCTATCTTCCATATCAGCCACAATAGCGGGTGCGTATCTGGCTAATGAATCAAACTCGAGGCTGTACTCCCGAACACTCCTGCCATTCTGCCTCAAATTCAGGAATCTATCAACTCTGGCTCGCCGCATCTCTGGGGGTAAAAAGTTGCCAAGAAAGGCCTCCTTAAACTCGTCCCCACCGCCGGGAGGAGCACCTCGCCTCGAGACAACTCCCACGACTCGTACGAATTAACGGCTACATCATACAACCGATATGACGCCAACTCGACGACTCGATCTCGGAAGCTCTTAATGAGCCGCAACGTACGCCGCATCTACCGAATAAACTCCGGGGATCCTCCTCGGGCTTTGACCGAAAACGGGGATCACAAGTCAAGAAATCACGGCCTCGACTCGTCATGCTCGTCCGCATGATCACCCCGATCCATGTACCGTGAACCCTCGCCGCCACTAATCCGGTCAATAACTAGACCGCCTCTCGCATGGCCCGATCCTCCGCCCCTGGGCCGAGGAGGCCGGAGGTGGAGCTCGAACCTCCCGATGGAGCCACCCCACGACTGCAGGCGCTCGCCCAAATCCTCCGATCGGCGGTGTGCAGAACTAGGCATCGGGGCACAACCTCGGGTACGGGCTCGGCACGGCCCTAGTAACTCTCGGGCACGGGCGGTCGCTCCCCCTCTTGCGGTAGACTTGCCCTTCCGGGCGGTGTCGCCTTTCTCGGAGGCATCGGCGAAAACATAACAATTCGTTCGGGGGAAAGAGTCATCCGATAATACGGCTCTATCGCACGATCTAAGATCAGAAGGAAGGATAATATCCTAAATGTCCTGTAGCCTCCTGTTTATAGATGTGGTGCACAACACACCGATAAACAAGACTCTACTAGACACGGTCTGTAGACATTCCGAGGACGAACCGCTCTGATACCACTTCTGTCACGACCCAACCCCGTAGACCGTGACTAGTGCCCGAGCTGAGCACCCATACGCACTCATTAACCAGAACCGGCATACAAACAACTTATACATATATAAAGATCATACGTGGTTCCAAACTGTCGCCTACAAACATATATACTGCACGGAAGCCGGCAAGGCTGTCGTAATATACATAACACATCGAAGCATGCATACACGCAGCCGACAAGGCTGCCACGGCGGATGGGCCGCCCAAATACAAATCAAACGAACACAACCGGACGGTAACTAATCACAACCCACATATATGTCTACAGACCTCTAAGAGTAACAACAGAATCATATGATGGGACAGGGCCCCGCCGTACCCCTGAATAAACGTACATATATACAATGAAGGAATCTGTACCAAAATGTGGGCTCCGGACAAGGGAGCGCTCCAAAGAGAGTAGGTATCCTAGGCGGCGGATCACCAAATCGAGCGTCTGTACCTGCGGGCATGAAACGCAGCCCCCGAAGAAAGGGGTCCGTACGGAATATGTACTGAGTATGTAAAGCATGGAATACAGAAAATGAGGTCATGTCTGGAATAAGGAGTACAGAAAATGAGCATAATAACCAAAATACGAACACGCTTGCATTTGACATACTAATCATGCATACGAAGTACAGAGAGCAAATATAATAATCAGAATAGCAAAATGTGTCAAGTATAATATTCAGAATGCCAGAATACTTACTCCTGAACATAAATCATGCATGTCAATAACATATATCATATGCGGTCCATAATGGGACCCGGCGGACGGAACATGGTCGCCCCTCCTATCTCGGGCGCCATAACTCATCATACTTTGAAATATTGCATATCTCCGAACACATCATACTCCGTATCACATCATACTTCGTAACACATCATACTTCGGAAACTCATCATACTTCGGAATATAGCATAGTGCGCACGATGACATACCGGCCCGGGACTCGGCGAAGGAAGTAACAATAGTGTGCACGAGCAGAGTCGTGGAAGACTATATGCAATGCAAAACATTTACAAAGTACCAATCGAATAATCAAAATGAACTATCATTTATAAGCCAAGACAATAGTCAAATCAGGTTTCTTCCGAATGTCACTCGAGAACATATCAAATAGAACTTTAGAAATCATAGCTACGTATCGGAATCATATGCATAGCAATCCTTATTTCAGACTCGGCAAATAAGTAAGTAATCATATTCGGAGGTCGGGACGATAAACATATTAAGTTCTTTCAAAAAGCCGTTAGAACTATACAAAGGAAAGTCGCGGGACCCACGGACGAGCGTCACCCCAATCCGAGCCCGCCTATGGAAATTAGAGTCATCATACGCTACGGAACCTTCTACGAACATATCGAGGCGATCCGGTTCTGTCTACGAAAGTTACGGCCATTATTAGACATAGAATCTTTAGGAACAAAATTCTTTATGCAGCATTGAATCCAATCATACAAAAGACATATAGACCATGGCTAGACTACACTAAGAGTACGGATATCAAGGAGTGAATAAGAATCGTAGACATACTCGGATCGCAAGAATAGAGTTACCCCGAGGGTCGTATCATAGCCTACTTATAACTAAGACATGCCAAAAGAAAGAAAGGGTTGAGCTTTACATATCTCGTCCGCTTTCAAGACTAATCCAAACCTAAGTCTCGGACTCTCCAAGATCTACAACAACATCATAATATGCCAAACATTAGCTATAGACACTTAGGGATTCAATTCCAAACTAGCACTTAATTCTACTGAAATTTGGGCAGCATTTCCCCTGTAAATTGAACAACCCCGAGAATTCAACTCGGCCAAATCTCCAACAACAACACCAACAACCATTCTAACAACATTAACAATCAATTCAAGACGCATTATAACGCTAATAACTCTTCTCCACATGTTTCGACAACATTCCAATTATGTTCAATTCAACTACATATATTCCAACTAACATCAACGCTCACATGTTCAATTACTAATCCGAAACCATTCAAACAATATTCAAGAACATTTTAAACAATTCGCACAATATTTCAAACAATCCAATTAAAACATCACTCCACCCGAAACCTCTCCAACTCGACAAAAGCAACATCAACACATTCTCTTCCTTCCAAACTCATAAACCATTTTAACAATCTATATGTTACAATATCATTCATGTAAATGCAAGAAATTATATTACCAATATACTAACTTCTACGTTAGCTCACAAACGGCTTCAGCTCTAACTTGTACCATCCAACACCTTCATTCTCATCACATAATCCATAACAACAACAACCAAAATACTACACAAAATTAGTTCAACATGCCTATGCCAAATCAGCCCATTTTCGGCCACATATCACATACATAAATTTCATGATTTTCTTCAATTTTTACACACTACAACAACACCCAAACATGCTAAATACAATTAATTCACCACTCCTACACAACACACACCACACGGCTACAACCCAACATATACGGCTCAACATCAACATCCACACTTTCATGCATTTCATTCATTTCTACACGCTACAACATACACAAACCATCCATAACATATGAAAAATGAGATTGAACCTTACCTTTTCCACTTAGTTCTTCAACTTGGCTAAGGTTAATGCTTGAACTAATACTTATTCTTGCTACTCCAACAACCACTCCATGTTGTTATACACCTTCTAAGGAGTTGAACAGCTAGAAGAAAATAATTTTTTTGTTCAAGATTTTTGGACCTGCAATTTGCAAGGTATGGCCGAATGGCCTCTTTGTTCTTTCTCCAAGTTTCTTGATTTTTCTAAGTGATGAAGATGGTGAATATGATAACTTATTCATCTTTTATTTACATATATAAGCCTTCCATGTGGCCCTTGGCCCACACCCATGTGGCCGGCCACATGGCCCCCTTTTTTTTTTTTTGAATTGCAACTTTCCAATATTCACTTTTAACCCCAAATTTTTTCTTAATATTCCATGCCAACAAAATCATAAGCAACTCATGTCTTAAAATAAAATCGTAGTTAAAATTCCCTACTCCGCCTCCCGGAATAGTCTTGTCCTTAACTTATCAGGGTTAACTCGGATTGTCCCAATGTACAAAATATGAGATATAACAGTATGACACCTTCAACCAAGACCAAAGGTTAGAAGAATAATCGGCACAAAGGTGTGAACATGTTCCATCTCATACAGTGCATAGATTCAGAGGCAGACGAACTAGGTGGATGAAATAGGTTCATGAACATGTTTCAGTGGAAGTACTACATCAACTAGGATTTGCTGTTTTATGGTAAAGACTTTGCGGTAAAGTATGCAGATTTCCTTTCCATATTTGTTGGGATTAGTAAGACTTCTACACGGACACGAAGCAGACTCAACAAGGCAAGAATTCAAATACAACCCAAACCCTAACATCTCATGGGCCTACTCGAAGAGGGTTTTATGTTTGCCGACCTGCTGTGCACTAAATGTTATAAATATCCAAGTCTTATCGAGAAGAAGGTTTGCGCACCCACAAAGAGAGAATTCAGAATCTCGAGCTATCAAAAGATTTATCAAGAATATTCATAATCTAGGTGTGTGTCCCTAGTATGAGAAGTAGATTGAAGAAGCTGTAGAATAGAGTTTATATTTGCAGTTCTTGAGTCTAGAAAACTTATATTAGGTTGTTTATCAAGTTATACTTTATCCGCTTTCATAGAAGCATACAGTTAGTACAAAAATGTTATAAATTCAACTTCAAGTTGGAGTTCAACTTGAAAGTTTTTTTTCTAGTAAGAGGTTGATTAATAAGATAGGGATTAGAAGTTAGTTCCTAGGTTGCAGAGTTTGTATCTTGAATTTGTAGAGGCTCACCGTTGTGGTGGAGTTTGGGGAAAATCCTACAGAGGTGTAGGTTGTGATTTTTATTGCCCTTGTGAGCCGGGTAGTTTCCACGTAAAAATCACTGTGTTCTTTACTTACCTGTAATTTATATTCGGCAAGACGCTAGCATAGAACAAGTACAGTTACGTGTTCCATCCTTAGGCGAAAATTGGATATCGAATAGGATAGGAAGTAAGTTGTGCAATATAACATCCTCATTTAATGAGAATCAAGTTATCTGTGAGTTCCTTGGAGAGGATAAATCCTGATTACTTTATTTGGCCATGTTTTATGCTACTATTGTTTCCCAACCATCAGTGGAGGACCAGGTTCCTTCACTTTTCTGCCTATACTTTCGTGATTGCTGCTGTAGGCATCTGAAAGGTTTGGGGGGGGGGGGGGGGAATTTGACTCATTTTGACTTCTCCCTTTTGATATGTTTGTTCAAGTAATCTTCATACTTTCCTCACCAGTTATGGGAGTGGGATCCTTGCATGTTGATATGTCCCATACTCCCTTTTGTAGCTTTTGGTAGGAGGAGTGTTCCCTTTTAGCTTTACATATCTTTGAGACTTTTACACATGCTTTAGTTTCCTCGTACCTTAGATTTTAGGGATAAAGCTTAGGAACCAAATTCGAGTTGGGTCCCCCTTGGTTTATATGAGACTTACTTTATTCTTGGGTAAGTGACTAGGCTCATCTTCTGTACTATGTTTCTCCTCATGCCTTTTCCTTTGGTCTGCCCATATTTGTACCCCGTAGGTCTTCTGTGAAGGTCCAAAGACATTGCAATAATATCATTGGTGATTGAGTGAATACTCCTTACTACTTTTTCTGTTTCTCCTTTCTGGGCAGTCTTTGTTGCCACAATTGAAGCATCCTATTTCTTGCTCTGGTCAGTCTCTGATAACATGCTCTAAATTACCACTTCTAAAGCAGCCTTTTCTATTGCTCTTGTTAGTTTTCTTATTGCATCCTTGATTGGTGGTCATATTCATGAACTTCTTATTTTTAGAAGATATGTTGAGGATGCTTGAGTTTCTTGTTTAGCTATCTTGTTTGTTAAAACGAGAATCTGATGCTTGAGATTCTCTATTGTATTTATCAGGTTCTCCTTTTCTTCTTCTAGACTTGTGTGGCTCCATCTGAAGATATTGTATCCTTAGATTAATTCATTCCTTTCAATGCAAATATTTTCCATCATAGGTTGATTTGTGTCGCAGTTTCCTATTTTCTTCTAGAGTACAACCAAACTTCTTCCTTTATATACATGAGATTTTTTGGCTGATGTCTTCATCCTCTTTATCTTCGTTATCTTGACTTCTTTCTTTTAGAGGCGATGGAGTAGAGTCGTTAGTCACGATCTGGGAGTATTCTTGATCCCATATTGGTAAGATGTTCATGGGGTCTTGAGCTTCATTTAGGCTAGGACTTAATGCGAGATTGTCTACATCTTCTGCTGGGGATTGATCTCGACCTTGAAGGATCACTGAGCCTGTCTTTCCTGACTCATTATATAAATTTATATTTTTCCACCATCCACAATATTTGCAGCAGTGCTATGACAATTTTGTAGTTGATTGACCTTCTTGTACTGTAGGAAGTGCCACCATCTTTCAAGGTAATAGCCTTTGTATAAAGATCTAGCTCGGATACCACTTGTTAGGATCGGGCTACTCCTATGCGTTCCAAGAATCAGATTCTTAGAACTATTCGCATATGAAGGTAATGCAAGCTGAAAGTAAAATGAACACCAGAATTTTTACATGGAAAAATCCTTGTTCAAGGGAGTAAAAAACCATGACCTACCTTCCTATAGGATTTTCCCAAAGTCTTCACTAAAATACGAGTAGTTAACAGGTTTAAAAATTCCTTGTAACTAACCAACGAATACTTATTACGCAATACGTGCAAAGGCAAATAGGTAGGAACCAAAAAGGAACCAAACTAATACAACTACAGAACTATATGGATAAATCTTGATAAGCTCGAGTACTTTGTTGATTGGACAGTTGGCTCTTCTTGAGACGAAGGTGTTGACTGTGCTCATTCCTTTCTATCGTTGGAGTATTTGTTATTGTGGATTCCAAGCTCAAAAGCTTATTCATGTTGTGTATATATAGTAGTAGTTACTACCTTCAATGATTGAATCCAAGCAAGTTTTGGTTTCACTAATTTTAGCCAAAAACCAAAACTTATCCGCCTTGAAGCTTCCTTTCTTTCCTTGTATTCGTGTCAGCTTCCTTGTCCTACTATGATGCTAATATCCATGTTGATCAACTTCAGGTATTTGTAGAATATTAGCATAACTTGAAGTCCAACTCTTCATCGAATAGGAATCAGTCAATATTCCTTTTATCTAACATCGACATGAAATAGCTTCCAGCCTCCAGTTGCATAAGGACCAATTCCTTTGAGAAGTTTCTCCGAATGTTGTGACTACTTCACTGAGTCCTTTGGATATCGGTTTGGATGTATGGTTCTTAAAATAAATTCCTCCTTATATCTCCCTTTGATTGTTACGGGTACAATATTTGTCAAATCATCAAAACTTCAATATTAAGCTCATGATCATTGAGCCAACAGCTACTCAACACTTTAGCTTCCATGAGCTTCGATGATGTCACAACCCAAATCACGGCCATGATGGCACCCACTGTAACCCCCCGGTAGGCGAACCATCCTCTTAATCGACACTTAATCAAATTACGAATTAGGCATAAATAACACAAGCAACCATTTAATAAGTCTGAAATCATACCATAAATACTAAAAGTGTGGAATACTAAGTCTATTACAACTCTTCCCACGGATTTGAAGTCACAGTACAAGAACAACTAATCCAAAACAAGTCTAGGAATAACAATAGTCTGAACATAAGGAAATACTGTCTAATGGATAGAGTAATAGACAAGCATAGATAAGATCTAGGGCTGCAGGCTGACGAGTAGCTCACCTTGAGATCTCAAGCAAGAAGCCTCGAGGCTAGACTTGGGGTCTCGATGACGATCTTGTCTCAAACTCCGCACTCAGAAAAAGTGCAGCAAAAGCAGTATCAGTACACACTTGTACCAGCAAGAATCATAGGTCGACTAAGATTAGTTAACACATACGAAATACAGAAATCAACAATGAGATGCAATGCTATGCAATGCATTGGCCAATATCCCGAACATGTACACACATGCTATAAGCATTTGTCGCTTCAATAGTCATGACCCATGGGGGACTCGCGGCGTCCATGTACTACCACTTCGGAACAGACCTCGGATCATAACTCCGCTACTATATGCGGTACAGACCTCGTACTACAGCAATAATCATATTACTTTCATTTTTATCTTTCTTTCCATTTCGAATTCGTTTTCATAAATCTTTCATCATGTATTTGTATGAATGCAAGAATGAGGAATCACATGTAATAAATGTCAATAAATATTATATGAATTCACAAGCACCATAATGCAAATTCAATCCTTGCATGAATTATCAAAACTACTATGGAAACATATAAGATATTCAATCCCAATCACCACAAATAGAACTAACATATCCCACATCACCACAACCACGTAGCCAAGTACACCACATGTCAATAATTGCATAAAGTATGGCGACAAGCGCACATAATCAGAAAGCATACCAACCTAGTGGATTTAACACCAAAACCATGCCCGAAGGCCTATCATGATTTCGCCATCAATAACTACATAACACATGCGATTTTCAAATCAAAGTCTAAGAAGGTAAGCCATAACCTACCTCAAAGCCGATCATGAGCCTCGAACTCCTCAAACCTAGGCCTACCCCTTCCGGATTGCCTCTGAATGCTTAAAGTCCAACAATTAAATGATATACATTAGACCACGAATCTAATGATATTCATATTGCTATGCTTTCTGAAAAACCCCAAAATAACCCAAAAACAGTGACCCCAGGCCCACAAGGGTAAAATGAGAAATTACAAGTTGGGAAGATCAAACCTAAGCTCAAAAAGTCCAAATACTAATAATCAACACTAATTAGTCCCCAATTAGCATTATATTCATCCTTAATAGAGAACCCCAATTTTCCATAATTCAAACCCTAGAAATTAGAAGAGATTCAACGTAGCAACCTAATTGCCCAATGATTAAAAGCTTAGACATTAAGGAACCTTCCCACAAAACTCATGGGAATAGACAAGAAATCATAAAGCAACAATTTACGGTTCCCAACCCATATTCCCCAACTTACAAGATGAAATCCTAATTCATAAATAAACCACAAGGGAGTGCAAAGGAACTTACCGCAAGTTGTAATCACCCAAAAGCTCTTCAATTTCTCCCATACACTCTCTATGTTAAGAACTTGGTGAATGGAAAGAATGGTTCGAAGTTGGGAAATAATAAGGTTTTCTGATCGATTTCCGCATTCGTGGACACCTTATCTGCAGATGCCGACTCACCACCGTAGAGGGGCCTTCGCATCTGTGGAATCACTTGCCACATCTCCCGCTCACATCGGTAGGCCATGACTTGCATAGGCAGGCCCACAGAAGCGTGCACACACCCGCAGGAGCAGGACGGACATCAGAAACCAGCAAAAATCTGGTTTTTCACCAAGTCCAACCCAAAACTAGACATCCATCTGAGATCCCCCTCCCCCCCCCCCCCGGATACAACCTAAATATGTATATCAATGTAAAAACACGCTACGAATTCACCTGCGCCCTTTTAATTTCCAACGAAGGTCTATTTGACCAGGTCAACTCCCGAAACCCCCAAAGTCAAGTTTCCAACCAAGTGACCAAAATGCTCCGGAGCGCCCCGAGAACAGAACCAACCACCACACCAAGTTATAAACTACTCTCCGAACCTCATGAAATTAATAGAATTCCCAAAAAGGTTCATTTACCCAAAAGTCAACTATTGGTCAACGATTTTTCACTTTAAGCCTCTAATTTCCTCAAAACAAATTTGGATCACCTAAGGAACCACGCTACCCATCCGCATGAGTCAAACAAGCTCTTATGGAGCTAGGGGAAGGGTCAACAAGGATAAAAGGGTCAAAAATTCTAAACGACCAAACGGGTCGTTACATCAGATACCAAATTAAATAATCGTTCATCCTTGAACAGAAAAGAAATAAAATGAAGGGAAGGTACCTGACTCGGTAAAGAGCTGGGGATATCTACTATGCATATCAGCCTCGGTATCCTATGTAGCCTCCTGGACTGGACGGTGCTTCGAAGCTATCTCTTTTGACCTCGACTTTCGGACCTCCCTATCAAAGATGGCTACCAGCTCCTTCTCAAAAGACAGATTCTGATTGAATATGACCGAGTCCCACTGGATGATATAAGACTCGTCGGAATGTTTCTTCATTTATGAATGCATGAAACACCGAGTGAACACCCAACATCCCCAGAGGTAATGCTAACTCATAAGCTACCTCCCTAACACGTCGAAGGATCTCAAATGGTCCAATGAACCTCGGGCTTAGTTTGCCCTTCTTCCTGAATCTCATCACACCCTTCATGGGTGAAACCTTCAGTAGAACCTGGTCACCAACCATAAACTCCAAATCATGAAACTTTCGATCGGCGTACACCTTTCGCCTACTTTGAGCCACCAGGAGCTTGTCTCGAATCAACTCCACCTTATCGAACGACTATCTTAACAAATCGATACCCCAAGGTCTCATCTCAAAAGCATCAAACCAGCCAATCAGAGATCGGCATCTCCTCCCATATAAAGCCTTGAATGGAGCCATATCAATCTTTGGAGTGATACCTATTGTTGTACGTAAACTCCGCCAAAGGTAAGAACTGGTCCCATTGACCACCAAAGTCAATCACACATACACGGAGCATATCCTCTAAAACTTAAATCGTTCGCTCAGACTGACCATCATTTTGCTGGTGAAAAGTGATAATAAGATCCAACTGAGTCCTCATCTCTTTCTGCAAAGTCCTCCATAATTAAACATGAACTGAGTTCCTCTGCCGGATATAATGGAAATGGGCACCCCATAAAATCAAATAATCTCTCTGATGTAGATCTTGGCCAACTTCTCCTCGTTGAGGTGGTCTAAACCCGAATAAAGTATGCGGACTTGGTCAACCTATTCAAGATAACCCAAATAGCATCAAACTTACCCAAAGTCTTCAGTAAGCCAACCATAAAGTCCATGGCTAACTCCCACATCCACTCTGGAATGGGCATCCTTTGAATCATACCCCCCGTTGTCTGGTGCTCATACTTAACTTGCTGGTAATTTAAACACTGAGAAACGAACTCAACAATATCACGCTTAATCCTGCCCCTCCAATAGTGTTGCCTCAAATCACGATTCATCTTTGTAGTACCAAGGTGAATGGAATATCTTGAACTGTGAGCCTCCTCTAAAATCATCTTGATCAAGTCACCAACCCGAGGAATGCAAACACGGTCCTTAATCCTCAAAAATCCCTCCCTATCTAGAATTGCCTCCTTGGCCTCTTCACTCAACACTTTATCACAAATCTTGTACAATTTCACATCCTCAAATTGTTGTGCCTTAATTTGATCCAAAAGATACGACCTCGCCTCAACGCAAGCGAAAACCCTACCTTAATTTGAAATGTCAAGCTTCAACATCCCATTTGCCAAAGTCTGAACGTCCCCGGTCAATGGTCTCTCCTCTACTACTAATCGGGCCAAACTACCTATACTCACCGCTTTCTGGCTCAACGCATCCGCCACAACATTAGCCTTGCCCGGGTGATACAAAATGGTCAGGTCATAGTGCTTAAGTAACTCCATCCATCTGCACTATCTGTAATTCAAGTCCCTCTGATTGAACACATGTTGAAGACTACGATGATCAGTGCAAACCTCACAATGAACCCCATACAAATAGTGCCTCTAAATCTTCAAAACAAATACCACCACCGCCAACTCTAAGTCATGAGTGGGGTAGTTCTTTTCATGTACCTTCAATTGCCTCAAAGCATAAGCAATCACCTTAACTTCTTGAATCAACACACAACCCAAACTTATATGTGAAGCATCACAATACACAATGAAGTCCTTCCCCTCGACCGATAGAGATAAAATAGGAGTCGTAGTCGACAAAGTCTTCAGCTTTTAGAAGCTCTCCTCACACTAATCGGACCACTAAAAAGGCTCATTCTTTTGAGTCAAACGAGTCAAGTAGGAAGCAATTAAAGAAAACCCTTTCACAAACCAGTGATAATAACTGGTGAGACCCACAAAACTTTGGATCTCGATCACTGAATTAGCCCTAGCCCAATCTTAGATTGCCTCGATCTTCTTGCGATCCACCATAATCTCATCCTTAAACACAACATGCTCGAAGAGTACCACAGAATCGAGCCAAAACACACACTTAGAAAATTTAGCATAAAGCTCTTTTTCCCTGAAAAATCAAAGTACGATCCTTAAATATTGCTCATGATCTTCCTTGCTCCGCGAATACACCAAAATTTCATCAATGAACACTATGATGAAAGAGTCCAAGTATGGCTTGAAGATGCCATTCATTAGATCCATAAAAGTTGTTGAGGCATTGGTAAACCCAAAAGACATAACTAGGAACTTGTAATCAACATAACGAGTCTTGAAGGCCATCTTTGGAATGTCCTTGATAGCCTGATCTCAAATCAATCTTGGAAAATACTGAGGCTCTCTGAATCTGATCAAACAAATCTTTGATGTGGGGAATAGGATACTTGTTCGGGATGGTAACTTTGTTCAACTGACGATAATCAATACACATTCGCATCAACCCGTTCTTCTTCTTTACAAAAAGCATGGGACCGCCCCAAGGGGAGACGCTCAATCTAATGAATCCCTTGTTCAGAAAATCTTTGATGTGCCGGGGAATTATGGCACATTTGATACCTTTTGACTAGAAATTTTATTTATTTTTAAGCAAGTAAGTGTCGTTTTGATTTGTTTTTATGTATTTTAGGTAATTGGAGGGTTGAAGGACAAAAACAAGGAAAGTGCATAAACGGGCACAAGGTGGAGAAGTACAGACCGTACTTATTTGTACAGGTCATACTCTTGGCTGTATAAAAGTAAGCAAAGAACCAGGAAGTTGAATTTGAAGAATTAGGGATATGGTAAAAAAATACAGACCGTATATATTTATACGAGACGTATTCCTACTCATAATTAGCAGTGGCAAGAAATAGAAACTCAAACTTTGAAGATAAGAGATACGACTGAGTTTTACGGACCATATATGTTTATACGGGCCGTAACTTGGCTCGTACTTTGAAGAGTTGAAGAACTGAAGGAAGAAAGATACGGATCATACTTCTGAATACGGTCCGTATAAGTTGCTCGTATACTTTTACCTAGCTGAGGAGTACAAGGATCGTATTTTGATATATGGTACGTACTTAATTGTACGGACCGTATCCTATGCCGTCAGGGACAATTTTGTCAGTTGTAATTTCGTGTTTTTGAGACCTTATAAATAGTTTTTCATAGGGTTTTGTGTACCATTCATTACCAGACTTTGTCTTTTGACTTGAGAGCATCGAATACTTTATTTTTTTGAAGCTTTTGAGACAGAATACAACTTTTACCATATTCTTTATTCAATACGTAAGCATTATGAATTCTTTAATATTTTGTTGTCGTTCTTCAATATAAGCAGCTAAATTTCATACTAAGGTTGTGAACCCAATGATGGGTGTTATATGATTGGGAATTGGGATTGATATATGCATAACAGATTGACTTATTCTTTATTCTTCATTGTTATTTGATGGTTGCAAACATTAACTTAAGCCATAAACCTTACTTTATTTCAGAAAATAAGTTAGGGTTTGGTAAGAACAAGTAACAAGAACTCGGTGATTTAACCCTCATTTAATAAATTCACTTAGGAATAAGAGAAAATTACTTGGTACATATTAACCGTTCTTCATATCGACTCTTTTGTATTTGGGAAAATCATAAAGAGAAATAGTCCTTAACTATTGGGAATTATTAGGGATTCAATTAGAGGTTAAGTGCATTCGTACAATGATCCATTAGAAGTATATCAAGATCAATACCCATAGCATTACACTTCATCTAAAGGGGGACACAACCTTGGTTTCTTTAATCCATTCTATTACCATCAAAAGCAAAATAGTTAGTAAACAAACAAACTTTTACAAACTCAACGGAATACGAAATTAGACCGCAGGAAAGTACTCAACTACATTAATAACCTTTTCACACCCTATTCCCTGTAGGATTCAACCCCAACCCAGTTTGGTTACTATATTTGACAATGTCCGTGTTACACCATTTATTAGATGTAATTTGAGCGTATCAAATTTTGGTCTTTGTTATCGGGAATGGGGTTTTGAAATTACTAAATGGTTTGTGATTTACTTCAAGTCTTTATCTATTCCATCACACCTTGTTTGATGTTTTCTATGAACCAGGTGATTATGAATAATAGGGGAGGACGTGGAGCAGCTGGTGGTAGGGGTGTACAAGTAGTAGACCCAACACCGGAGGTAGAAGTTGAGAATGTCTTTGCGTATAAGTTAGATAAGGTGGAATATGTATCTGCTATTATTCCACCTAGGGTTAATGCCGCAACTCGCAAGATTGATCTACTATTTACCAACTGCTCAAACTTAAGGGATATTTTTAGAACTCTACCGATAATGACCCTCATCAACACTTGAAGAATTTTGTGGGTGTGTGTTCAAGCCACATCCAGAATGTTGTTCGCCTATGCTATTCAACTAAGAGTTTTCAAATATTCTTTAGCCAGCGAAGCAAGAGTTTGGTTTGAGAAGTTGCCTCACAATACTATTCATATGTGGGTAGAGCTGGTTGTTGTTTTTCTCAAGAAGTGGTTTCCGCCAAGAAAGAAAGCTAAAATCCATGATAAGATCTATAATATCAAAACAACTTCCGGGGGAGCAACTATATGAAGCTTGGGAGAGATTCAAGTAGCATTTGCAGAAGTCTCCAAATCATGGTTTTCCAGAGCATATATTGATGGAAAAGTTCTATACAGGGTTGGGTCTGTTAACACCAGCAGTGGCGAATAATGCAACTGGTGGGTGTTTCATGGATAAAACATACGCCCGAATCACTCAGTTGCTAGGTAATTGACTACTCATAATCAAGCATGGCATTCGGGTGGTACTGATGGCGTAGCGTATGATGATCCAATAATCCATAATATGGTGACATAAAATCAAGAGACTCAGCAGACTCTAGCTCAGCTTGCAACCAATATTTCTTCTTGACAAAGAGAAATGATGACAGAGAAGCGAAGAAGGTGAATGTTGTTGAAGAGGTTCAAGGAATGCCCAAGGAGATGTACCAAGTTCAAGAGGGTCCATATCAAGAAGGGCCTCCTATGCAGTATGAAGATGCTAATTATGTGAATAACTCTCAAAGAGGTTACCAAAGGCAGAACTACCAAGGAGGTTATCAGAATCAGAATCAGAATCAATGGAGACCTCAGTACGGACAAGGTAATTACAACAACAACTATGGTAGCTCGAACCAAGAAAACTACAAAAATAGCTATAATTTTGGAAATAGGAGTTCCAATCCCTATATTCCACCAAAGGTTCAATTGAATGAGCAAGAGAGTTCTAAGTTCAAGAGCATGCTTGAGAAGGTGCTAGCTAACCAAAGGAAGTCTGATAAAATGTTAAAGGGGTTGACCGAAACTGTGGGTTCTCACATTACCTCCATCCAAAAGCTTGAGTTACTGATGAGAGATATTTCTAGAGAGAAACACCCTCCATAGAGGGGAGGCCTCCCAAGTGACACTATTCTTAATGAATAGTAGAGGTAATTACATCGAGAAGTGTGCTACCATTATCACCCGAAGTGGGAAACTACTTCAAGATGTGGGCACAAAAGCAGCTAAAAAGAAGCTGAGATTGAGGCACCATCTGAGGTGCCAAGTGAAGTAGAGGAAGTGTAAGTGGAAATTCCAAAAGTGGTTGAAGTTGATCCGGTGCTACATGTTCCAAAGGCTCAAGATGTGAGCAGTGAAAAAGGGAAAGGTAAGATTGTTAGGGCACTCAGGCCCTTGACTCAATTGATGAAAAATTCACCTCCCTTTCCTCAGAGGTTAGTGAAGAAAATTGAGGATGCTAAGTGTCAGAGGTTCTATGATCAACTGACGTAGCTATCAATGAATATTCGGGTTTCTTGATGCCTTCCAAGAAATGTCGGGTTATGCAAAGTATTTGAAGGAGCTGTTGATGATGAACAGACCAGTCAAACATGATTTAGTGAGTGTGACTTATCATGTTAGTTCTTTCATATCTACAACCAGAGGTCAGAAGAAGGAGGATCCGGGGGCCTTTACTATTCCATGTTCTGTTGGCCATCATGATTTTGCTCGTGCTCTTGCTATCTATAAGAAGTCGGGGTTGGGAATGCCTAGACCTACTACCATGCGATTGCAGATGGTTGAGAGAGTGATAAAGGCGCCAGTTGGGGTTGTTGAATATGTACTTGTTCAGGTAGGCGAATTCCTTCTACCGGCACATTTTGTGATTCTTCATTGTGCTATTGATTGAGATATTCCTATTATTCTAGGGAGACCTTTCCTTTTCACGAGAAGGGATCTTATGGATTCAGAGAAGAATGAGATCAAATTTCGTGTTAATGATGAAAAGGTGACCTTTCAGGCTAGCAAGGGAATGAAACTAATGAGTGCTTACGAAAGTATTTTGGTTATTGATATAATAAATATGATAAATGAGGCCGTTGAATTCAAGGTGGAAAAAGAGTGCCTTGGGGAGACATTAGCGGCTATTCTAGTAAATTTTGATACAGATGATATGGAGGGATATGTAGAGACTGTTAATTTGCTCAACGGATTAGGATATTATTCTTATCAGCCCAAATAGTTGTCTCTCGATCTTGAGAATCAAAAAATACCTCCTGCAAAATCATCAATTATTAATCCACCACAGCTTAAGTTCTAGCAGACTAGCACATCAGAAGTATGAGTTTCTCGGTTCGGATAATATGTTACCGGTCATTGTTTCTGCTTTGCTGACTGATGAGTAGACGAAGAGGTTGCTGGAAATTCTGAGAGAGTATAGACGTTCTATAGGGAGGACTGTTACCGACATTCGGGATACTTCTTCGGATATTTGTGAGCATAAAATTCAACTAAAGGAGGATAGCACACCGAGCGTTGAACATCAGAGGAGGTTGAATCCACCTATGCAAGAGGTGGTTAAGAAAGAAATTATTAAGTTTGAATCCACCTATGCAAGAGGTGGTCAAGAAAGAAATTATTAAGTGGTTAGATACTGGAGTGGTTTACCCGATTGTTGATAGCAAATGGGTTAGCCCAGTTCAATGTGTTCCGAAAAAGGGTGGCATCACAGTGGTGCCCAATTCGAAGAATGAGCTAGAACTGTTACATGGTGGAGAGTGTGTATAGATTATAGAAAGATGAACTCTGCCATATGTAAATACCACTTCCCTATGCCTTTTATTGATCAGATACTTGATCGGATAGCGAGGCAGTCTTATTATTGCTCCTTAGATGGGTACTCCGGCTATAATCAGATCAATATTGCCTTGGAAGATCAGGAGAAGACTACCTTTACGTGTCCTTATGGGACCTTTGCGTTCAGCAGAATGCCATTCGATCTTTGCAATGCACTGGCCACTTTCCAGCGCTGCATGATGTCTATATTTTCGGATATGGTGGAGGACTTCTTGGGGGTCTTTATGGATGATTTTTCTATTGTGGGAGATTCATTCAATGATTGTCTTGACCATCTGGGTCGAGTACTAAAGAGATGTGAAGACACCAATCTGGTTCTTAATTGGGAGAAGTGTCACTTTACAGTGAAAGAAGGAATTGTCCTTGGCCACAAAATCTCTGAAAAGGGAATCAAGGTAGATCAGGCCAAAATTGTTGTGATTTCAAAGCTTCCTCCACCCATCTCAGTGAAAGGAGCCCCAAGTTTCTTTGGGCACGCTGGGTTCTATCGGCTCTTTATTAAATATTTCTTTAAGATTACAAACCCCATGTGCTAGCATCTTGAAAAAGAGGCTAAGTTTGAATTTGATGAGAAATGCTGCAAGCCGTTTGATGAGTTAAAGGAGCAACTTACTTCTGCTATTATTATTTTTTCACCGGATTGGTCACTGTCATTCAGTTGATGTGCGATGCTAGCGGATGCTGTCACATCCCTGCCGGGAGGCGTGACAGGGCACTTGACCTCACGGTCGGAATGCCGGTTGAGCTAACCTGAACTGGATAACATAATCATAATGGACTTGGAATAACTTAGCATAAAGCCTTAGCGGCACCTGCATTCAGCAAAAACCAAACCAAATAGTAGACAACATCACCGACATATACACATAATCACAGTACGAGTGCCGACGAGGCTGCCACTAAACAATAGCATAAGTCAGTAGGCCCATTTAACAGAAAATATGTTACACCTCGTAGTTTTGTACCTTGAGATTCATCACATGATTAGTTGTCCTAATCTTTCACATCGACATTATCTTTGAGGTTATACGATATTAGACATGCTTATTGTCACATTTTGTATTTTCATTCAACATATACATGACTAAGTTGAGGGAAAAGAAATTTGGGAAAATATAAACGAGATGCTTGCTTACCCGACGTGCTTGCTTAACCTACTTACTTTCCGTCCTACTTGCTTGAGTAGGTGACATGTTAACGAACATGTAGGTGATGCACCTACTTAAAGTGTATGGACCTAGTTAAAAATAGAAAGGAAAAGGATAGAGATGGGCTGATCTGGGGACAGCCCAATACCCATCAGCCCAAGCCCTTTTAGGAGACTATATATATACATATATCACTTCATTTACACATAGAAACAACATAAAAATCTCTCCCCACGTTCTCAAGGCAGCAGCCCTCTTTCTCTTAGGGTTTAGAAGTGTTCTGCTAATATTTCTTACAAAACAGCCCCTAAAACCCCATAAACTCTAGGTGATTTACATCCCTTTTCAAGTTGATGTTGAAGAGAAGATTAAAGCTTGTTAGAATCTGAACCAAGAGCAATATTTCTACATAAAAGGTAAGGTTAAACTTATATTTTCTTCCCCCACGAACTGAATTGATTGGATCACTTTAAAGGTGAGAAATTGGAAAGAGACCGCATAAAAATCAACTTTAAGTTGCTCGGTTTATTGGGCTGTTTTGTGGACTGTTTTGTGTTGTTGTTGAGATTTCTCTTTTGATACTGTTCCTATAACTTTTGGAAGGTAAAAGGACGTGGAGAGACCCATATAATTGAAGAGTAGTAGGCTCATAGTTCGTCGTTACGTTTCAGATCGATTAACACTAGTATGATAATCGTTTTGTGCGGAAGTGAACATATGTAGGAGCTGCTTGTGTTGTGAGTTAATTGAGGACTTCTAATCAAGGTAAGGTTTCAATTATTCTTTATGTATATGAGCTAGCTGAAGCTTTACTTATATTGGCTTGTCAAGAATTTGTGAAACATCGACAAGAAGTCCTAGTCTATTGTTGAATGTTGACCTAATGGATTGTGGAGGTTATTCTTGTATTGTTGGAGGGTGGACGTGTTGCTGATTGTTATTTTCATTGTTGTTGATGTTGTTAACGTGTGAATAAATCTTTGGAAAGAAGAGGAGTTCAAAAGTATTGTTGTAGGATCGGAAACTGAGCTTGCCGCTCGCTATGCTATAATTATGAATATTTGGGATTGTTCTTATGGTATTAGGGAGCTGGATTGATAGTGTTAGTTGCTGATGTTGTTAATATTGTTGTTGGTTACTGTTTTGGATTTCGAAAGTAAAGAAATGTAGGGGAATCTTTGCTCGATTTTCTAGAAATGAGCTACTAGCTTAGAAATCTGTTTCAAGCCCTTTCATAGCTTAACCATAATTTTAATGTCTTGATGTAGGTTGAAGTACTACAGGCAGCACACAGACACACATATATATATATAGTGAGTCGTTGATAAGCACAAAGGTATGTAAAGCTATCCCTTCTTCCTTCTTTGGCATGAATTACATAAAATGAACAAACGAGAACACATATGACCCCAATGAACTCTAGTTCTCAATAGTACTTGACATGATAGTTGTCTTTGGTTCCTCAAGTGTTAGTTCAACCAATCTATTCTCTCGAATCCCAAATGATGATTCATTTTGTACATGATTGCCCCTATTACTAAGTGTTCTCACATCGATAATAACACTTTCAAAAGATATTCTGAGATAACAAGATTGTGCATTCACAAAAGAGTCTTCATACAGGATTATGGGTTGCTAATGAAAGGCTGGGCTTTCGTATACATTGTCATTGCATCATTTCATCGAGTCCCTTATTAAAGGGCCGGGTACGGTATATATATATATATTTCACTGAGTCCCTTACCAAAGGGCCGGGTACGGCATATATTTACATAACCACGGATCAGCTGGCTTTTCTCACCGAGTCCCTTACTAAAGGGTCGGGTACGATATATATGTATGTATATGACTTCACTCACCGAGTCCCATAATGGGCTGAGTACGGTATACAGAGTATATATATGCATGACTCACGACATAAGGTACAAATGCATTGGTATCCCTTGATTATCATACTTATCTCCTGTCATCTTTTCACTCACTCATGATCTTCATTATTGTACTTCATGCTTTACATATTCAGTACATTTTCCGTACTGACCCCCCTTTCTTCAGGGCCTGCGTTTCATGCCCACAGGTACAAACACTTAGTTTGGTGATCCTCCAGCCTAGGACCTCTGCTCAGCTGCTTGGAGAGCTCCATTGTTCCGGAGCTTGAGTCATTTTGGTATAGATCCTTTGATATAGACTTATGCATATCCAGGGGTACGGCGGGGCCCTGTCCCGTCATATTTCACTATTATACTCTTAGAGGTCTATAGACATATACGGGTTGTACATATGTTTTGGTCAACTATATCGTCATAGTTCATTTTGGATATTCCCGTATATAGTGGTACAGCCACGACCCATCCACAACTAGCATGATAAGGAACTTATATATAAAATGGTAACGTCGTCTCAAAAGCGCATATATATACATATCACAACAACTGTCTCCCGAGGAGTTACAACTTTCAACGAGATAATATCGCACATAAGCGGCAAGGCTGTCATAATATAGGGGAACGTTCAGACCATACACGAGCCAACAAGGCTACACAACCAAATATATATATATATATATATATATATATATATATATATATATATATATATATATATATATATATGCAAGCGACAATGCCACTACGAATGGGAACGCCCAAAACATAAGTCATACGGACGGGCGACAGTAACTATATACAACCACACATATGTCTACGGACCTCTAAGAGTAACAACGGTATATCATATGACGGGACGGGGCCCCGCCGTACCCCTGGATAACACATATATACAACAAGAGGATGCGTACCAAAAATATAGGCTCGGAACAAGGAGCACTCCAAGATAGCGAGAATAGATATCCTAGGTGGCGGATCACCAAAAGCGAGCGTACGTACTGCGGGCATGAAACGCGGCCCCCGAAGAAAAGGGGTCGATGCGAGATGTGTGCGAGTATATAAAGCATGAAATACGAGAAAGGATTATAACCAAAATAAGAAGTACATAAAATGGAGTACAATAACCCGGATACCAAAATGCTTGCTTTTGAAACACAAATCATGCATGTCGATATCATATATCGTATCCGGCCCATTATAGGACTCGGTGAACATGGTCGCCACCCCGTCTTTGGCACCATAACACAGCATACTCCAGAACACGACGATAACTCCGTATCACGGCATAACAACGTTCAAGATAACACCATAACACAACATAACACCGTAACATAACACCATAACACCATAACATATATATATATATCATAACCTCAGTGAGGGACGCGGTGAATATATATATATACCGTGCACGATAACATACCCGGCCCGGGACTCGGTGAAAGATGTAATAACAGTATGCACGAGCAGAGTAGTGAGCAACCATATGCATATAATCATCTTTTAGGACTCAATAGATAAGTAGACAAATCAACGCTCGAGTATCAGGATGACAGTCATACCAGTACACTTTGAATGTCATTATGAACTATATCAAATAAAAGCCTCAGGGATCATAGACATGTATCAAATTAATACGAGATAGCTTATGAGAGTTAAGGACATTATTCGTTACAGAATCTTTTAAGAACAGGAACTTTTATATATCATTTACCATCCAATCATATAGAAGACTCGAGGGCGATAGCTCGACTACATTAAGAATTCTAATATCAAGAAGTGAATAAGAATCATAAACATGCTCGGAACTTATGAATAGAGTTACCCCAAAGCTCATATCGTTTCATACTTACATCTAGGACATGCCAAAAGAAAGAAAGGATAGGCTTTACATACCTTTAGCGTTTACTCGCAACACAACACGTATACGCTGCCCAATAGTGTCTCAACCTATATTAAGACGTCAAGAACTGCGGTTAAGTTACGGGGAGATTCAAAACGTATTCTAACGTTAGTAACTCCTTTCTAGATTATTAGACGACGTTTCCTTTACACTCAAACCAACCACATACAACCAATTCGCATCACTAATCATACATTCAAGTATCAACCCGAGACTATTCAAACAAGACTCGAGAACACTTCGGACAACCCGCACAATATTCCAAACAGCCCAACCAACATACAATACAACATGTAATCTTCCAAGCTCAACAAGAACAACAACAACACATTCTTTTCATCCAAATTCATGAACTATACCAACAACCACACATTAACAACATTATTCATTAAAATGCAAGAAACTATACTAACACCATATCTAACTTCTACAACAGCCCACAAACAATCACAACTCCAACTTGAACCATTAAATACCTTCATTCTCATCATAAAATCCATAACAACAACAACCAAAATATTAATTAAAATCAATTCATCATATTTCCCTAAAACGCCCCTACACGGCTTCAACACATTCTAACACCAACATACATGATTTCATAGACTCAATTCATATTTATATAATTACAACAAGCCCAAATCCTTACTAAAACATATAGAACATGATCAAACCTTACCTTAGCAACTTGACTTCTCAACTTGGCTAGAATTTGTGAATTGAAATAATAATTGTTCTTGCTACTCCAATGGATACTCCACGTTATGGATGTCCTTCCAAATGATTGAAAAGCCCTGGAAAATATATTTTTTTTATCACAATTTTCAAGCTCCACCATGGGCAGCCATGGCCGAACTTCCTTCCTCTCTCTATGCTTCACAAAATGTTGAAGATGAAATGAATATATAGTTGATTCATTAGTCATCAATCCTATATATATATGCTGCCCATGGAAGTGACACGTGTCCGGCCATGACACGTGTCCCACTAAGATTCATGAGCCAATTAGATTCAGCCACATTTTCGTGGGGCCCACTTAGTGCACTAATGACTTGATTAATATTAATTAATCACTAATACCCACTTAATAATATAATCATGATTAATTAATCCCGAATCTTCATTAATAATTCCATACCAATTAAAATTTATAAGCAACTCGTGCATTAATAAAAATCGGGGATTAAAAGTCCTTGTTTCGTATCCCGAAATAATCTTGTCCTTGGACTTATGTCGATTAACTTACGAATAATCCGTCGTATAAAAATACGGGATATAACATCCTTCCCCCCTTTAGAACATTCGTCCTCGAATGTTAAACTAGTCTCATAGGGTCTTATAGGACTTCGGGGGAGTCTCTTTTATTACTATAACATATAGTTCATTATCAATCAACATAATCAAGTGAGGAATTTAGATTACCACGTAGGCATAGGGAACAAGTAAGGATACTTATCCTTCATTCTCTCTAACTTCCCAAGTCATCTCTTCTCTGTTATTATTTCGCCACAATACCTTAACGGAAGCCACATCTTTAGTACGCAACTTTCTCACTTGACGATCATATATAAGGTTCTTCGTAAGACGGCTCCTCCGTTACCTGGACATCATCCACGGGGAATACTCTAGAAGGGTCACCAATACATTTGCGAAGCATAGACACATGAAAGACTGGGTGTACTGCTTCCAAATCAGATGGTAGGTCTAATTCATAGGCAACCTTGCCTACCTTACGGATAATCTGATAAGGCCCAATATACCTCGGGCTAAGCTTCCCCTTCTTGCCGAATCTCATTACACCCTTCATGGGTGACACCTTCAAGAATACCCAATTATCAACCTGGAACTCTAAGTGTCGACGTCGATTATCTGCATACGACTTCTGTCGACTCGAGAAATTGCTAATAACCTTTCCGAATAAGTTTCACCTTATCAATAGCTTCTTCTGAATCATATCCGGGCCGATTAACTTAGTTTCTCTAACATCAAACCAGCCAATAGGTGACTTGCACTTCTGCCATACAAAGCCTCATACGGTGCCATCGGATGCTAGAATGGTAGCTATTATTATAAGAAAACTCAATAAGTGGCAAATGATCATCCCGCTATTACCTCGAGGTCAATAACACGAGCCCATAACATATCTTCTAGTGTCTGAATAGTACGCTCGGCTTTGTCCGTCGATCCGGGTGAAATGTTGTACTAAGACTCACCTGTGTCCCCAATCCCTTCTGGAATGATCTCCAGAAGTTAGTTGTAAACTGAGCTCCTGTGTCTAAGATAATAGATGTGGGAACCCCATGAAGTCTTACTATCTCCTTGATATATAACCTCGTATAGTCCTTGGCTGAATATGTAGTCATTTCGGAAGAAAATGGGCTGATTTTGTCGGCCTATCCACAATAACCCATATAGAGTCATACTTTTGTGGAGTGCGAGGTAAACTTGTAATGAAGTCCATATTCGGAATCTTGACCTCATGTATTACTTCTCGACTTCTTTAAAAGACTTTAAGCGTCACTCTACTTTTGGCTCTTAATCTCAATCCTTAGAGTTGAGTTATCAAGTAGCGATGAGTTCCCTCATATAATAACTTTACATAGCCGCTCGTGCTTTAACTATCATTAGTCTGGTATAATTCTGAAAGAATTCTTGATTTGACATATAAGTTCACCATCTTTTAGTAACCAGCTAGTTCTGATCGTCTTGCTTAAACCATTTTATAATTCCCTTAACCCAACTTGTAACACTCTAGGCACATTATCTCGTGTCATTTCTTTATCTTTAATTCAAACTCTTCTATTGCCCCTTTGCTCAATTTTTACTCTTAACTTTCTTGTCACACATTATGTTGCAATCTTTACAAGAATATGCGAAGGTGCTCAAATTAGCCCAAGAAATACCTTAGCGTCGTTTCACTAATCTTTATGTTTTACCTTGCCTTCTCCTCTCTTATCTTACAATCGGTATCGGGATAGATCTTTGGTTCAACCATGGCCATGTCCTATTTGCCCTCAGTACTAATTCTATCTCGGTAATTTGGCTTAAACCATCTTTACATCTTTCTGTAATGTACCCAAAATATCATAACTGCATTGTTATTATTGAATCCTTGCTCCTTTTATCAAGTACAAATATTCGTAGGTTGCATAACTATTCTTGTACAATTTGTATAAGGTATATTCAATCTTAGACATAGTCTTTCCGTCTCCTGTTTCATTCTGCTCTACATATCTCATTCGTACTAAAATTCGCCCGTAGCCCATCTTGTCATACTCCTTTCCCTTCCTATATTCACTCCTTTGACTTCCTCATATCCTACTATAGGAGATTTTCTATTCCTTTTCCTTTGCTACTTATAGGTCGCAATATCATTAGCGAACAGCTCTATTGTCAACATCTTAGCCTCTAATCTGGCATAACATTGCTATCTTTCACAATATCTCTTAAGTTACTCGTTGTCATTCTCTTGTAGTATTATTTCTTCTTTTTAAAAGCACCCACTTTTTAATGTCATATCATTCAAGATCTTTACAAATAATTCTTAACACTGTCTCAATTACCATCCTGACTTCTATCCATTTATTCTTTGGCTTTTAGATCTTACTAACTTGTCTCAGCAAAGGATCTCACTTGAAGTTTAAGCATCCATATCAAATATATTACAGTGTCAATTGTCTCCATCTTACACTTGCATTTCTCGCACCCACTTCCCCCCTTAAAGGTGTACTTATACCATTATCCGTTTATACTTTGCTCTATGTCCCTATTTCCAATCTCAAATTCATTTGATCTTTTTTCCAATTCGCTTGGTATACTGTACCATATCCATGTCTTTCTTTATAATTTATAACTCTGATTATTCACATACGAAACCTTAACAACATCACGAAGCGACGAGAACCTTTCTATATATATAGTATAAAATTTCATTTGATAATCTGTACTCGAGTAATGCGACCAATGTAACAACTCATCCAAGGCCACATTCCACTCATTCCAATCAATAGTTAATTAGTACTTGTAGTCGTTCCAATCTCAATTAGATAGCACTTATATTCTGACGATAAGTGTCCAAAGTTCTCTTGTAATATTATCTTTATCCCAACCTATATCATCTTGTTTCCTTTAATAAATTTATAATACACCATTTGTTCCTCAAGCCTACCGTCTTTGTCCTTTAAGGATTCCACTATTTTCGAGGTGAAGTCGTGTACTTGCGGTACTCCTTTATGCCTTATGCCTTTTTACCCTTGTTGTGTACCCAACACGGCTTCTAACTTACTCAAAATCATATCAAGTTCATCTTAATAATGATCTTATCTTATCACCATGTCGTCGTACTACACCTTTAAGTTCATAACTATATATTCCCTTTCGTTCCATACTCGTACTCAATTAATTACGTCTATCTTGGGTGCTTCCGTTAGAATTCCCTTATCATTTCTCCCGTCTATGTCTATCTTTTATTCCGCGCACGAGGAATCTTATGCTACCTTTGTATCGTTCGGAAAGTATCGCTTCTGCATAACCCCTTTCTCATTTTCAAAATGTATTCTGTTCACCCATGTTTATTCGTATCATACCAGTCATTTTCTAGCATTCATTCTACCTCGTTACTCATCTTTCTATAACTTGGTCTTTCACAGTCCCGTCACTTATAGTACTCGTGTCCTCGGCTACACATGTCATGATCTATTACTACACTGTTATCTCGCTTTCTTCTTATTTCCTTCTTTCAATTATTCTCCCTTTTCTTATGCTCGCTATCATTTCCGTTATCATATAATCTTTATTCTGAGCTTTCCTATAGAAGAACTTTTATAAGTCTTCCTTATTCGTTCTATAGCTTTTCCGTTAGCCTTTATACATTAGTCACATAGATCATGTCATATCTTTAGTCACTTCCTCACTAGGCTTTACTCATTTTCGTAACAATCCTCATTATATTCACATTATATCCCGTTCGTAATCAATCCTATAGTATAACACTTCTTAACCTTATTCACGATTCTTACTATGGGTTGATTACTCTCAGTGGAGTAAGCGTATTTAACCTTTTACCCTTCCTAGTCAATCTTATCCTTAATATCTCACAAGCTGTCTTATCAATACATTCATATCCGTCACGATTCTTTTTCCTCTGTACTCTTGTCTTAATCACACTATTACTTCTTTTAATTATAAACTCGTCACAATTTATCCTTGCTTATCAATTCAGTCGGTACCTTAATATAACACTCTATCAAGATTTGCCAGCCTTTTCTAAATCATATCTTAGTATCACAAGCCCTTTTCAAATTCTTTTTACCATATCGATATCGACCTCCTAATTACTATTACCATCAATTCGGCAATTAACTTATTTCTCGAGTCGGCCATACTCGTAGTTTAGTCAAATCTTATCATTACTGTTGGACACGACCTTTCAAGACATATTACAAACCTATATCTCATTCTCTTTTTATTTCTAGGAAAATTTTGGCAGAGTTTTCTCTGTATTTCTTACTATCTCAAAACCTGCACGCAAGAAATACCAACAATGCCTCACAGGGCCAACATATATATATATATATATATATATATATATATATATATATATATATATATATATATATATATATACGGCCACACGGGGCTCCCAATATCAACAACGGTATGAAAAATGATGAACTTACCTCGTATGTCCAAAAATGATGTTACATTTTCTCGTTTACTTTCCCTTTCAATCTTCAACTTTACATTTCAATCGTACTTCAATACTTTACCCGACATATATCTTTCGTACCTTTGTTTACCTGCGTGCTTTGTAACTTCCAATATCATAGTCACTTTTTTTTCTTTCGTCGATGTCGTTCTTTCGCCGAAATCAAGGGTTAGTATAAGGAATCTCATTTCCTATGGCTTGGCTCTATCGCACGATCTTAGATATGAAAGAAAGGTAACATCCTAAATGCCCGTAGCCTCCTCGTTTATAGATGTGGTGCACAACACACCGATAAAAAGACTCTACTAGACACGGTACGTAGACACTCCGAGGATGAACGCTCGATACCACTTTTGTCACGACCCAACCCCGTAGGCCGTGACTAGTGCCCGAGCTGGACACTCGTATACACACCTGTTAGCTATAATCAGTCCACAACTAGCATGATAAGGAACTTATATATAAAAAGGCAAGACGTCGTCTCAAAACTGTCGCATATATATACATATCACAGCAACCTGTCTCCTGAGGAGTTACAACTTTCAACAGATAATATCGCACATAAGCCGGCAAGGCTATCATAATATAGGGGAACGTCCCAGCCATACACGAGCCAACAAGGCTACCATACACTTTCAAACATATATATATATATATATATATATATATATATATATATATGCAAGCCGACAAGGCTGCCACTACGAATGGGAACGCCCCAAAACATAAGTCATACAGACACAACTGAACAGTAACTATATACAACCCACACATATGTCTACAGACCTCTAAGAGTAACAACAGTATCATATGACGGGACAGGGCCCCGCCGTACCCCTGGATAAACACATATATACAACAAGAGGATCTGTACCAAAAATATAGGCTCCGGAACAAGGGAGCACTCCAAGATAGCAGAATAGATATCCTAGGCTGGCGGATCACCAAAGCGAGCATCTGTACCTGCGGGCATGAAACGCCCCCCCCCCCCCCCGAAGAAAAGGGGTCAGTACGAGATATGTACTGAGTATATAAAGCATGAAATACAGTAGACAGGATTATAACCAAAATAAGAAGTACAGAAAACGAGTACAATAACGAGGATACCAAAATGCTTGCTTTTGAAACACAAATCATGCATGTCAATATCACATCTATCATATCCGGTCCATTATGGGACTCGGTGAACATGGCCGCCACCTCGTCTTTGGCATCATAACACAGCATACTCCAGAACACAGCATAACTCCGTAGCACGGCATAACTCCGTATCACAGCATAACACCATAACACAGCATAACACCATAACACAGCGTAACACCATAACATATATATATATACCCGCCCTACAGTGAGGGACACGGTGAACATATATATATACTGTGCACGATAACATACCCGGCCCGGGACTCGGTGAAAGATGTAACAACAGTATGCACGAGCAGAGTAGTGAGCAACCATATGCATATAAATCATCTTTTAGGACTCAATAGATAAGTAGACAAATCAACGCTCGAGTATCAGGATGACAGTCATATTAAGTTCTTTGAATGTCATTATGAACTATATCAAATAAAAGCCTCAGGGATCATAGACATGTATCAAATTAATACGAGATAGCTTACTAGAGTTAAGGACATTATTCGTTACAGAATCTTTTAAGAACAGGAACTTTTATATATCATTTACCATCCAATCATATAGAAGACTCGAGGGCAGTAGCTCGACTACATTAAGAATTCTAATATCAAGAAGTGAATAAGAATCATAAACATGCTCGGAACTTATGAATAGAGTTACCCCAAAGCTTATATCGTTTCATACTTACATCTAGGACATACCAAAGGAAAGAAAGGATAGGCTTTACATACCTTTAACGTTTACTCGCAACACAACACGTATACGCTGCCCAATAGTGTCTCAACCTATATTAAGACGTCAAGAACTACGGTTAAGTTACGGGGAGATTCAAAACGTATTCTAACGTTAGTAACTCCTATCTAGATTATTAGACAACGTTTCCCTTATATTCAAACCAACCACATATAACCAAGTCGCATCACTAATCATACATTCAAGTATCAACCCGCGACTATTCAAACACGACTCGAGAACACTTCGGACAACCCGCACAATATTCCAAACAGCCCAACCAACATACAATACAACATGCAATCTTCCAAGCTCAACAACAACAACAACAACACATTCTTTTCATCCAAATTCATGAACTACACCAATAACCATACGTTAACAACATTATCCCTTTAGATGCAAGAAACTATACTAACACCATATGAACTTCTACAACAGCCCACAAACAATTTAACTTCAACTTTAACCATAAAATACCTTCATTCTCATCATAAAATCCACAACAACAACAACCCAAATATTAATTCAAAACAGTCCACTATTTCCACATAAAACAGCCCCTACACGGCTTCAACACATTCTAACACCAACATACATGATTTCATAGACTCAATTCATATTTACTAAGTTACAACAAGCCCAAATCCTTACTAAAACATGTAGAACATGATCAGCCCTTACCTTAGCAACTTGACTTCTCAACTTGGCTAGAATTTGTGAATTGAAATAATAATTGTTCTTGCTACTCCAATGGCTACTCCACGTTATGGATGACCTTCCAAATGATTGAAAAGCCTTGGAAAATATATTTTTTGATCACAATTTTCAAGCTCCACCATGGGCAGCCATGGCCGAACTCCCTTCCTCTCTCTATGCTTCACAAAATGTTGAAGATGAAATGAATACATAGTTGATTCATTAGTCATCAATCCTATATATATATATATATATATATATATGGAATATATGACACATGTCCAGCCATGACACGTGTCCCACTAAGATTCATGAGCCAATTAGATTCAGCCACATTTTCGTGGGGTCCACTTAGTGCACTAATGACTTGATTAATATTAATTAATCACTAATCCCCACTTAATAATCTAATCATGGTTAATTAATCCCAAATCTCCATTAATATTTCCATGCCGATTAAAATTTATAAGTAATTCGTGCATTAATGAAAAATCGGGGATTAAAAGTCCTTGTTTCGTATCCCGAAATAATCTTATCCTTGGACTTATGTCGATTAACTTAAGATAATCCATCGTATAAAAATACGGGGCATAACAGTGGCAGCCTTGTCGGCTTGCATATTTTGTTATGTTTTGGTTAGCTATTACTCCTCAGGAGATAGGTTCTTTACGATATATGACGTTATGAGTCTGTAGCTTGCTTTTACAAATTTCCATGTTATCCTCACTTTCAGTCTGATTATATCTAGCAGGCTCGTATATGAGTGTCTAGCTCGGGCACTAGTCATGGCCCATCGGGCTGAGTCGTGCCAACATAATTCTCACGACCAACACCAACACACTACACAGGGTCTATGAACCTCTAAGAGTAAGAAACATCATCCTCATAAAAGGTCGGGACTACACGTCCACCAACGTATCCAAAACATATACCGTAACCATGCAGTCATAATTATATGCCAAAATAGGCAAGTTCGGATGAATGGGACTTGCTGACCGACTGACGATGCTCTTATCACGGCGCGCCTTCAGTAAATCTGTCCTGACCTGCAGCACGAGATGCAGGTCCCAAAATAGAACAGTCAGTACGAAAAATATGTACTGAGTATGTAAGCGAGATGAAATCCGTTGTAATGAAACAAGACATAACCATAAGATAAGAAAAACGAAGGACAGAGTCTGAAAGCAGTTAATATGCAATGCATGATAAAACCATTTTTCATATGCAATATAGTGTGTGTGTGTGTGTGTATATATATATATATATATAATGTACCCGTCCCTAGTGGGACTCGGTGAGATATCGTACCCAGCTTTTTCGGGACTCGGTAAATAAGTATCATCATCATCATCATATCCTCCCGAGTCTGGAGAAACTTCATATCATCATCATCATAACATACTCGACCTTTTCGAGACTCAGTAAACATACCCAACTGATCAGTGGTTGCACATCTACGTGTCGTACTCGGCCGACTATAGCGTGGCTCGGTAAGTAAAATAGTACAAATAGAGTATATATATTAATGCATGCAGAGTTCAAGAAATAGACATGGGCCTTTCGGAGTGATGTAAGGTCGTGACCTCCGAATTAGTTACGGAATGTATATCGAGGCCAAAAGGACAATCAATAATAGTTATGATATCAATAAACTAGCATAAGGATTATACGTGACATTTTGTGGAATTTAACAAGGGTCAAGGAATGCGCACTAACAGACCTTTAGTCATAATCAATAAGCTCGTTTAGAGAAAATCGTATAAAATATACTTTACCATAAAATTGGTAAATCTCGTAAAACATGACTTTTTCTCAAAATCCAGCTTTTTTATAAAAACGTATCCTTTCTTTGTAAAACTTCAGAGGGTTCAAATGGAGGAGCAAGCACGCTAAATAGTTCTAAGACTCATGCCAAGGAAATGAGGACAGCTAAATCTTACATACCTATCTCTGCTGCCTTGCTAATCTCGACTTGCTCTCTTATTCCACCACTCGTCCCTTCATCTCAAAACCTATATCGACAAATACTTCCTTTAGTTAATTTCATAGATTCCGTAGATTCAACTTATCCAAATTCTATAGTCTTGAAGAGTTCGATTTATGGAAAATTCGGCAGTACTTTCTCTGTTTTTGTTATATCCCGGCATGTGTCAGATAGCCATAATATCAATAACAACAACAACCATCAACAATAACAACAGCAACAATACTCAAGAATCAACATCCACAACCTCCATTCAAACCAATATTCATATCAATCCACCTGTAACACTCACAACGAGGATAACCTCACTTTTCCAATCAATTCAACTTAATATGCGATAATCTAGCGAGTATTACTACGGATTAACTCAATTACCAAAGAAGGAGCGGGATTTACCTTAATTTGTCTTGGAAACTTCAAGGACCAGATTGCATGGAGGGGTTCCACCTCCTCCTACGATGCCACAATGGAAAAGTCGAGGTCTACGAATCGTTACGCATTTCTCGAGCCTTAATCTCCACCAGATCTTACCAAAATTTGTGCCAAAACACTCCTAATCTCTCTAAGGTTTGCTTATGGATGTAAATCTAATATTTTGGGGGTGAAATGGGTGAAATGGTGAGTTAGTGGGGTCTTTATATGTGTGTGGATCGGGTTTGGCCTAATGGGCCGAAATTAGTGGGCTTTTAAGTGGTTTTCTAGAATTTTCGCGTAGGTTCGCAGGCTTCTGGCAGTTCATTTTAAAATGCTCATAACTCGAGGACGAATGTTCTTAAGGGGGGAGAATGTTACACCCCGCCCTCTCGGAGCATGAGCACGCCATGTATTTCACCATATTAATGGAAAATCGGAGACGTCCCCCGAAGTCTTGAAAGGTACAAGCCATGGGAAGTAAGTAACAATGAAGTAAAAGATGAATTATGATCTCGTAAGTCATAATTGAGAAGGAAACTATGGAACCGGGGCACAAGACCCTTATCAAGTATAATTAATGATAAATATCATGCATGGGAAGTTTCGAAAGGTTCCGGGGTCAAGGGGATAGAAGAAAAGAAAGTTAATGGGACTTTGGAAGAAGTTGGTGAAATTTCGGAAGCAAATTTTAGTCCAACTAGATGGGAGTGTAACTTTTACCATACAAGGAGTTTGAGGTTATTCGAGAGCCTAAAACGAAGTTCGTCGAGTCTAGGTTCCAACGCAACACACCATTCGTTAATATGACATCGGAGTAAGGAGTTTTGAGCATTTTAAAATGAACTGCCAGAAGCCCGTGAACCTATGCGGAAATTCTAGAAAATCACTTAAAGCCCTACTAATTTCGTCCCATTAAGCCAAACCCGATCCACACACATATAAATGCCCCTCTAACTCACCATTTTACCCCCCAAAACATCAGATTTACATCCATAAGCAAACCTTAGAGAGATTAGGGGTATTTTGGCACAAATTTTGGTAAGATCTAGTGGAGATTAAGGCTCGGGAGGTGTGTAACGCTTCGTACACCTCAGCTTTTCCATCGTGGCATCGTAGAAGGAGGCGGAACCTCTCTATGCAATCTGGTCCTTGAAGTTTCCAAGACAAATTAAGGTAAATCCCGCTCCTTCTTTGGTAATTGAGTTAATCCGTAGTAATACTCGCTAGATTATCGCATATTAAGTTGAATTGATCGGAAAAGTGAGATTATCCTCGTTGTGGGTGTTACGGGTGGATTGATATGAATATTGGTTTGAATGGAGGTTGTGGATGTTGATTCTTGAGTATTGTTGCTGTTATTATTGTTGATGGTTGTTGTTGTTACTGATATTACGGCTATCTGACACATGCCCGAATATAACAAAAAAAGAGGAAGTGCTACCGAATTTTTCGTAAATTGAACTCTTCAGGACTACAGGATTTTGATAAGTTAAACCTACGGAATCTACGAAATTGACTAACGGAAGTATTTATCGATATAGGTTTTGGGACGAAGGGATGAGCGGTGGAATAAGGGAGCAAGTCGGGATTAGCAAGGCAGCAGAGACAGGTATGTAAGGTTTAGCTGTCCTCATTTCCTTGGCACGAGTCTTAGAGCTATTTAGCATGCATGCTTCTCCATTCGAACCATCCGAAGTTTTACAAAGAAAGGATATGTTTTTATTATAAGAAAGCTGGATTTTGAGAAAAAGTCATGTTTTACGAGATTTACCGATTTTATGGAAAAGTATATTTTATACGATTTTCTCTAAAAGAGCTTATTGATTATGACTAAAAGTCCGTTAGTGCGCATTCCTTGACCCTTGTTAAATTCCATAAAATGTCACGTATAATCCTTATGCTTGTTAATTGAAATCATAACTATTATTGGTTGTCCTTTTGGACTCGATATACATTCCATAACTATTTCGGAGGTCACGACCTTACATCACTCCGAAAGGCCCATGTCTATTTCTTGAACTCTGCATGCATTTATATATATACTTTATTTGCACTATTTTACTTACCGAGCTGCGCTATAGTCAGCTGGGTATGGCACGTAGATGTGCAACCACTAATCAGTTGGGTATGTTTACCGAGTGCCGAAAAGGGCCAGGTACGTTATGATAATGATGATGATGATATGAAGTTTCCCTGGATGCGGGAGGATATGATGATGATGATGATGCTTATTTACCGAGTCCCTCTAGGGCCGGGTACGATATCTCACTAAGTCCCTCTAGGGCCGGGTACGTTATATATATATATACACACACACTATATTGCATATGAAAAATGGTTTTATCATGCATTGCATATTAACTGCTTTCAGATTATGTCCTTCGTTTTTCTTATCTTATGGTTATGTCTTATTTCATTACCATATTTCATCCTGCTTTACATACTCAGTACATATTTTCCGTAGTGATTGTTCCATTTTGGGACCTGCATCTCATGTCAGCAGTCGGGACGGATGTTAATCGGCAGCGCGCGTGATAGGAGCATCGTCAGCGGGTCAGCAAGTGCCATTCATCCAGACTTGCCTATTTTGGTATATGATTATTCCTGCATAGTTACTGTATATGTTTTGGATATGTCGGTGGACGTGTAGTCCCGACCTTTTATGAGGATGATGTTTCTTACTCTTAGAGGTTCGTAGACCCTATGTAGTGTGTTGGTGTTGGTCGTGAGAATTACATTCTGTTAAATGGGCCTACTGACTTATGATATTGTTTAGTGGCAGCCTCGTCGGCACGTGTACTATGATTTTGTGTATATGTAGGTGATGTTGTCCACTATTCGATTTGGGTTTTGCTGAATGCGTGTGTGGCGCTAAGGCTTTATGCTATGTTATTCCAAGTCCATTATGATTATGTTATCTAGTTCAAGTTAGCTCAGCCGGCATTCCGGCCGTGAGGTCAGGTGCCCTGTCACGTCTCCCGGCGAGGGTGTAACAGAATTGGCTAGCATCACACATCAACTTGAATGACAGTGACCAATCCGGTGAAACAATAATAGGAGCAGAAGTAAGTCTCTCCTTCAACTCATCAAACGGCTTGCAACATTTCTCATCAAATTTGAACTTAGCCTCTTTTTCAAGACGCTAGCATATGGGGTTTGCTATCTTGAAGAAATATTTAATAAAGCCCCAATAGAACCTGGCGTGCCCAAAGAAACGTCAGACTCCTTTCACTGAGATGGGTGGAGGAAGCTTTGAAATCACATCAATTTTGGCCTGATCTATCTTGATTCCCTTTTCAGAGATTTTGTGGCCAAGGACAATTCGTTCCTTCACTGTAAAGTAACACTTCTCCCAATTAAGAACCAAATTAGTGTCTTCACATCTCTTCAGTACTCGACCCTAATGGTTAAGACAATCATTGAATGAATCGCCCACAATAGAAAAATCATCCATGAAGACCCCCAAGAAGTCCTCCACCATATTCGAAAATATAGACATCATGCAACGCTAGAAAGCGGCCAGTGCATTGCAAAGATCGAATGGCATTCTGTTGAATGCAAAGGTCCCATAAGGACATGTAAAGGTAGTCTTCTCCTGATCTTCCAAGGCAATATTGATCTCATTATAGCCGGAGTACCCATCCAAGAAGCAATAATAAGACCGCCCCGCTAGCCGATCAATTATCTGATCAATAAAAGGCATAGGGAAGTGGTATTTATATATGGAAGAGTTCATGTTTCTATAATCTATACACATTCTTCATGTTATGTCCCGTATTTTGTACATTGGGATATTCCGAGCTAACCGCGATAAGTTAAGGATAAGACTATTTCGGGATACGAGGTAGAGACTTTTAACCTCCGCTTTTATTTTAAGGCACAAGTTGCTTATAATTTTATTAGTATGGAATATTAAGGAAGATTAGGGGTTAAAAGTTAATTAAGGAAAGTTAATTATTTCCTGAACCAAGCCACAAGTGGCCGTGTGGAGTGAGTGGGCTCCCACCCATGGCTTGGCCAAATTTGATCCATGAGTGGGGCATGGTCCGCTTGTATGAATCATATATGTAGATAGATGATGACAAGCAAGACTATTATTCATCTTCACAAACTTAAGAAACTTGGAGAAGCCATATTCGGCCATGGCCTAGCCGAACAAGAGCCTTGATAATTAATCAAAAAAATAATTTTCTTCTAGCATTTCAACCAATTGGAAGGTCCTTGTTAACGTGAGATAGTTGTTGGAGCAATCAAACCATTCATTTTTGCAATTTACAACTGTTACACCTCGTATTTTTGCACATTTGGATAGTCCGAGTTAATGGCGGAACGTTAAGGACAAGGCTAGTTTCCGGTTTTGTTGAATGCGCGAGTCGCTTATGAATATTATTGTTATGGAAATTTAAGGGTAAACATGGAATTGGAAAATTTTATGCATGACTTGTTGAGGAAAATTCAATGATGGCCCACATGGGTGCATAATACAAGTGATTAAAAGATGACTAAGTAAGCATGTGATTCATCTTTTATTATTTAGAGAATTCAAGAAACTTGGAGGAAAAGAAAGGAAAAATCTAGAAAATTTGAGAAGAAAAGAAGAAGAGAAAACGGTTAAACAATGCACATGACAAGTCATGTGCCTATAGTTATATATATATATATATATATGTATAAGTGGTGAAAACATGAGAAAAATTCTTCATTTGTGCTCTAGAAATTTCAAGAGAGAGAAGAAGAAAGAAAAAGGAGAGGGACGCCAAAGAGGGGGCCGGCCGAATGAGTGTCTTAAAGTGAATCTTTGAAAATATTTTCTTTAAGCTTTCATACTAATCGGAAGGTCCTCGTCGACGTGGGGTGGTTGTTAGAACAAGAAAACATTCGTTTTGCAAAAAAGAATCTTGGCCGAGAAAGGTAGAGGTGGAGGAACAAGGTAAGGCAACATGTTTTATGAATGGTTATGCATGTTGTAATGTAAAGGAATGAATCTCATGAAATGAAGATGTTGGTGTGAGAAGCCGTGTGTATGCTATATGGTATAGGAGTGAAGAGTTAAGTTTATGTAGCATTTTGATTGTTATGTTATGGACTATGTGATGAATAAATGAATAAGAATTCATGAAAGATGGTATATTGGAGTCTAGCCGTGAGTAATGGTAATATATGACCGTATATATATATTGATGAATTATGGAGAAATGGTGGGGTGGTTGTGTTATGAATGTTATGTTGCAAATAAAAGCTTAATGAACTTAGTGAAGTTTTAGTAGTTGGAGGCTTGTTTTGGAAGATTGGAGTATGATGTTCTTGCATGAATAGAAATACAATATTGTTAGTATGATGTTGTTAAGGTGTAAATTATCAAGTTGTTATTGTTCTTAAGGGAGTTAAAAGATCTTGAAGGAAGTGGTATGTTGATTGAATTGTTAAAATGTGCTTTGGGTTGATTCTTGAAATTGTTGATATGAATATTACCATTAGTGTGGATGGTTTGGCCGGGTTGTTATTGTTGTTGATTGAAATCGGCCAAGTTAAACTTGGTGGCATGGTATTTAGTGGGGATATTAGCCAAGTGTCGTTTTAAGAATCCAATTCTAAATGCACTAATCAAGGTTTGGTAAACATGACAAAATGTAGATTTTGCAACGTGGATTTGTGAGCGAAAAGAGGTATGTAAGACTTCACCCTTCTTTCTATGGCATGTCTTAGACGTTATATGTTGGATAAGGATCTCGGGGACCCTTAACCTAATCCGCACCTAAAGTTTCCTTTTTCATTCGAAATTGAATTAAAAATTGTGTAAGGTTGGAAGAACTTCCTAAACCTCTAGAACTCGCATAAATAGGACCCGACTAACCTAAAACCCTCACAAGCAATAATTTCGACCCGAGGTGGGCCCATTGTTTCCCGGATTTTCTTTATTGGAATCCAAAAGAAACCTTTGATCCCTTATAATCGACAAGTTTATTGGAATACTTCTATGGCAACAACGATAACGATTAAGAATATGCCTACGATCGTATGACCAAAATTAAGCAAAGGATTCAATGTGAATACAAAGGTGACAAACTAGTTCTTGATCCTTATCTCCATTCTTAGCTATGACACTATGTTCTACGGATTTCAAGGTCTATGAATTGACGTCTATGATGCCCATGATACCATACTATGTTTTCTCCTAGTACTATTCTTCGTTGGTGGTCTCGCCTTAAGATACTCGTCCCTTCAAGGTGAGACAAAGCGATCCCATGTTATTCCATAATACAATCGGAGGTGGACCTTACGTCACTCCGATAGACACATGTCTTTCCTTGGGCTCCGCTTGTTGTTTATATGGTAAATGTTTATGATACATAATATTGTTGAATGTATAATTGACAAGCTTATCATCCCGACGCGGGATGATGGGAGGCACGCGGCTATTATGTGATATATATAGATATATATGTGATATAGGCTTTGTTGGGGAGGGGGTGGGACTTCGAAGCCAGAATCGTGAGTAAAAAGTACCGTTTTTCAAAAAAGTATCTCGTTTTCTATGTACTAGAATAAAAACACGTGCTCGAAAAAGAAAAAGCTAGGCATGCATAAGTGGCACACACACTTGTTACTCCTTTATCCTATGATATATGTTTCCATATATTCGCGTGAGTTACCGTTTTACACGTGATATACTCTACAACTCTTACTATGTTGTTCGTTCATGTCTTGCATACTCGTACATTACTCGACCGACCCCTCTTCTTGGGGTGCAAACGCGGTACACCCTTGACGGATAATTGTTCCAAAGAAGTTGGCAAACTCCATTTTTCGGGGTGTCGCCGAGCGCCGTGCTATGCCATGAAGTCTTGTTTGAAGTTAGAGAAGGTTTTCCGAGCTTGCATTATGATATGAGTTTTGTATAGCTACATATTTTAATTGATTTAAAGACAACGAAAGAATCTTATTATATATGAGTAATCTTATTAAATACGTTTTTCAAATTTCAAAAAAAAAAAAAAACAACCCTAGCCGGGTTCCAAGTTGAGAGATCGGGGTGTGACAACAAGGTGAGAAAAAGGTAAGGATTAATCTTCTTTTACATGTGTTATGGATGGTTTGTACATGTTGTAGTGTGTAGAAATGGATGAAATTCATGAAATCATGCATGGTGATGTTGAGCCGTGTGTGGACGGTTTTTGTAGAATATGGTGAACTAAATTTACTTAGTGGTTTGGTTGTTGTTGTTGTGGATTCTATGATGTAAAATGAAGATTTAATGACTCAAGTTGAGGTTGTAATCGTTTGTGGGTCATTGTAGAAGCTAATGTGATTTTAATATAGTTTCTTGTATTTATGAGAATGAAGTTGTTAACGTGTGGATTGTTGGTGTAATTCATGAATTTAGAAGAGAAGAAATGTGTTGTTGTTGTTCCTATTGAAATTGGAAGGTTTCGGGTGGTGTTGCATATTGGTTGGGCCGTTTTGAATGTTGTGAGGATTGTTTGAAGTGTTCTTGAGTCTTGTTTGAATGATTTCGGGTTAGTACTTGAACGTGTGAGCATTGATGTTGGCTTGATTGTATGTGGTTGAATTGAATGTAAATGAAACGCCGTCGAATTATGTAGGAAAGAGTTACCAACGTTAGAATACGTTTTGAATTAATTGTTGATGTTGTTAATATGGTTGTTGGTGTTGTTGTTGATGATGTGGCCGAGTTGAATTCTCGGGGTTTGTTGAATTTATAAAGGAAATCGCCCGAATTTACGTAAATGAAGTGCTAGCCTAAGATCGAATTCCTAAGTACCTATAACTAATGTTTAGTATCTAATGACGTTGTTGTAGATCTTGGGAAGCCCGAGACTTAAGTTCGGCTTAGCTTAGGAAGCGGACAAGGTATGTAAAGCCTATCCTTTCTTTCTTTTGGCATGTCTCAGATGTAAGTAAGATATGATACGAGCCTTGGGGTAACTCTATTCATAAGATCCGAGCATGTCTAAGATTCTTATTCACTTCTTGATGTTAGCATTCCTAATATAGTCGAGCTATGGCCCTTGTGTCTTTTGTATGATTGGATAGTAAATGTTGCATAAAGAGTTCTTGTTCCTAAAGGATTCTATGTTGAATAATGTCCCTAACTTTTATAGACGGGCTCGGATCGCTTTGATACGTTCGTAGAGGGTCCTAAAGCGAATAATGTCCGTAACTTTCATAGGCGGGCTCGGATTGGTTTGATACATGTCCATGGTCCCCGAGACTTTCCTTTGTATAGTTCTAATGACATTTTGAAAGAACTTAACATGACTATCGTTTTAACTGTCGAGCGTTGATTATTTACTTATCTATCGCGTCTCAAAAAATGATTTTATATGCATATGGCAATTCACTATTCTGTTTGTGCATTTTGTTTTTGCATCTTTCTCCGAGTCCCTCACTAGAGGGCCGGGTTCTGTATATATATATGTATATCATGGAGTATGATGTGTTTTCTGGAGTATGATGTGTTTTCAGGAGTATGATGTGTTTTCCGGAGTATGATGTGTTTTCTGGCGTTATGATGTGTTCTGGCGTTATGATGTGTTCTGGAGTATGATGTGTTCTGGAGTATGATGTGTTACGGAATTATGATGTGTTCTGGAGTATGATGTGTTATGGCGCCAATGACGGGGTGGCGACCATGTTCACCGAGTCCTATAATGGGCCGGATATATATGTATGTATATATGTGATTAATATGCATGTTTGTGTTTGAAAGATAAGCATTTTGATATTCTGGATATTGTACGCATTTTCTGTACTTCTTACTTTGGTTATACCCCGTCTACTGTATCTCATGCTTTATATAGTCAGTACATATTCCGTACTGACCCCCTTTCTTCGGGGGCTGCGTTTCATGCCCGCAGGTACAGACGCTCGATTTGGTGATCCGCCAGCTTAGGATATCCATTCTGCTATCTTGGAGCGCTCCCTTGTTCTGGAGCCTATATTTTTGGTACAGATCCTCTTGTTGTATATATGTGTTCATCCAGGGGTATGGCGGGGCCCTGTCCCGTCATATGATTCTGTGATTACTCTTAGAGGTCTGTAGGCATGTGTGTGGGTTGTGAATAGTTACTGTTCAGTTATGTCTGTGTGATTTATGTTTTGGGCGGCCCCATTCCCCGTGGCATCCTTGTCGGCTCGCGTATGTATATATGTTTCGGGATGTTGTGTTTTATGACAGCCTTGCCGGCTTCTGTGTTGTAGATATGTTTATATGCGACAGTTTGAGACGACGTCTGACCTTTGTATATGTATAAGTTATTTGTATGCTGATTCTGGTTAATGGGTGTGTACGAGTGCCCAGCTCGGGCACTAGTCACGGCCTACGGGGTTGGGTCGTGACACTTCACCCGGTAACAGTTCTAGCATATTCTTCGAATTGGGCACCACTGTGATGCCACCCTTTTTCGAAACACATTGAACTGGGCTAACCCATTTGCTATCAGCAATCGGGTAAACCACTCCAGCATCTAACCACTTAATAATTTCTTTCTTGACCACCTCTTGCATAGGTGGATTCAACCTCGTCTGATGTTTAACGCTCGGTGTGCTATCCTCCTTGAGTTGAATTTTATGCTCACAAATATCAGAAGAAATATCCCGAATGTCGGTAACGGTCCACCCTATAGAACGTCTATACTCTCTCAGAATTTCTAGCGACCTCTTCGTCTACTCATCAGTAGGCAAAGCAGAAACAATGACTGGTAACGTATTATCCGAACCGAGGAACTCATACTTCTAATGTGCTAGTCTGCTAGAACTTAAGTTGTGGTGGCTTAATAATTGACGGTTTTGCAGGAGGTATTTTTTGATTCTCAAGATCGAGAGACAACTATTTGGGCTGATAAGAATAATATCCTAATCCGTCAAGCAAATTAACAGTCTCTACATATCCCTCCATATCATCTGTATCAAAATTTACTAGAATAGCCGCTAATGTCTTCCCAAGGCACTCTTTTTCCACCTTGAATTCAACGGCCTCGTTTATTATATTTATAGTATTAATAACCGAAATGCTTTCGTAAGCACTCGTTAGTTTCATTCCCTTGCTAGCCTGAAAGGTCACCTCTTCATCATTAACACGAAATTTGATCTCGTTCTTCTCTGAATCCATAAGAGCCCTTCCTGTGGCAAGGAAAGGTCTCCCCAGAATAATAGGAATATCTCAATCAACAGCACAATCAAGAATCACAAAATCTACCAATAGAAGGAATTCGCCAACCCGAACAAGTACATAATCAACAACTCCAACTAGCCTCTTTATCAATCTCTCAGCCATCTACAGTCGTATGGTAGTAGGTCTAGGCATTCCCAACCCCAATTTCTTATAGATAGCAATCAGCATTTGGTTAATGCTAGCCCTATTATCACATAGAGCACGAGCAAAATCATAGTGGCCAAAAGAACATGGAATAGTAAAGGCCCCTGGATCTTCCTTCTTCTGACCCCTGGTTTTAGATATGATAGAATTAACAGGATGAGTCACACTCACTAAGTCCTGCTTGACTGGTCTGTTCATCATCAACAGCCCCTTCAAATACTTTGCAAAACCCGACATCTCTTGGAAGGCATCAAGAAACTGAATATTCATCGATAGCTGCGTCAGTTGATCATAGAACCTCTAACACTTAGCATCCTCAATTTTCTTCACTAACCTCTGAGGAAAGGGAGGTGAATTTTTTATCAATTGAGTCAAGGGCCTGAGTGCCCCAACAATCTTACCTTTCCCTTTTTCACTGCTCACATCTTGAGCCTTTGGAACATCTAGCACCGGAGCAAGGACTTATGGGCGAATCTAGTTTCCAACGCAATAAACCGTTCGTCAATGCAACATCGGAGCAAGGAGTTATGGGCATTTTAAAATGGATAGCCAGAGGGATCCGAACCTGGGCGGAAAAATCCAGAAAGTTCACTTAAAAAGGCCCAACAATTTCAGCCCAATGGAGCCTAAACCGACCCATACACCTATAAGTACCCCTCTAACTCATCATTTTTCACCATTCTCTCATCCCCACACTTCCAAAGAGTTCTAGAGAGTTCTTAAGGGTTCCATAACCTTCCACAATCTTCCATAATCTCCCATAATTTTCCACAATCTCCTATAATCTTCCATAACCTTCTATAACCTTCCATAATCTTCCATAATCTTCTATAACCTTTCCATATAATCAAGAGAGAAGGTCAACATCAAAACCCCAAAGATAATCCATAGAAGGTAATTGTTCTTGTTTCTCTTCAAGGTGGCGATGAACTTGATTTTGGAAAGGGGTGAATAAAGTGAAGTTCTTCTTATATAAGGTATGTTCTTCCTATTATTTACATGATTGAGATGATGTAAAGATTTAGCAAGTCTTGGAGAGGAAAGAATCATAGGAGAAAAATCATAAAATGTTGAATTGAAGTTGATGGCCATAAGGTGAATTTGAAAGGAGACTTTGGACTAATTTGAGATTAAATTGTATATAATTCTTTGATTATGGTATTGTGACATATGGTTATGGTTAGTTGAGAAATTTGGAAAACATCGTGTGGGATGTTTATGGAATATTTTGGCGCTGATAATATTGTTGTTGATGTTGGTATTGTTGTTGTTGTTGTTGTTGGTTGTTGAATTGAGATTTTGGGCTAGGCATATAAACAGAGGAGATCTTTGCCAAAATTTCAACAGATTCTAGAAAGATTTATTTGGAGGCTTAAGATAAGTATATGAAAACGGGCCTAACAATAGTATGAATGGTTTTATATGTAGATTTTAAGACAGGAGGTAGGTTGGAAAGTCGAGAAGCGAGCTTCTAGGTATGTTAAGGCTCATCCCTTTCTTTCAAAGGCATGATTCCTATGTTTTGATTCCATACATGACATCCATAATATTTTTACTCCTAGAAATGCCAGAAGTCTATATTTTCTGAAGAATCTTACGATGACTCCAATCCTAGAGATTTTCAAGCCTAAGGTTCTAGATGATTTCATGACGTGACTGAGCGTGCTATATAATAGATGGCCTCAGCTTATGTCTGAGTGTGCTATATAATATATGGCCTCAGCTTATGTCTGAGTGTGCTATATAACATATGCCCTTAACTTATGTCTGAGTGTGCTATCTAATATATGGCCTCAGCTTATGTCTGAGCGTGCTATATAACACATGGCCTCAGCTTATGTCTGAGCATGCTATATAACATATGGCCTCAGCTTATGTTATGGATCATTCAAAGTGAGACGTGATAGTGGTGATGATTATAGTAGTGATGAAGATCCTTATTATCCAAACGAACCCAGCAAATAAACGGATTCCAAAGACTCTATTCCTATACAGTGTAGGGATATTCGTATCCTTGACCTCTTAAGTCTCGAAGGGGGCACCCATAAGTTGTGCGATTTCATAATGTTGTCTAATTCCTGAAGGGGACATTCATAAGGTTGTCTCTTTCTATGCATTTTACATTTAATTTTTGAGTCTCGAATGAGTCAAATGAAAAAGGGAAGAAGTTCCCATTTTTAAGAAAAGGGGAAGAAGTTCCCGTTTTGCGTTAAAGTTGCTTCGGAAGGAGTCTTTTGATGGTTTTCAAAGATTTTCATGCATTTGCATAATTACATACATGCACGACATCATTTCATGGGGATAGGGAAAAGGGCTAAGGCGTTATATACACAAACCACCTAATCAGCTGGTATACGATGATTATGATGCCGAAGGGGCTGGCCGAAGGGGCCATTATGCTATTATGCCTAAAAGGGCTGCGAGCAAGGCGAGCGCATGCATTATATATATTTATATACATATATATATATATATATATATATATATATATATATATATATATATATATATATATATATATATATATATATATATATATATATATATATATATATATATATATATATATATATATATATATATACATATATATATATATATATATACATATATATATATATATATATATATATATATGTATATATATATATATATATATATATATATATATATATATATATATATATATATATATATATATATATTTATATATATATAAATACATACTCATGCTGCATCAAAAGTTCATGTGCACATATATGTTTATCAGAGTTGGTTACAGGTACAAATTGAGTCTGTTACTCTTTTATCATCCGAGTCGAGATATATTATTTCAGTTCTGCCTTACATACTCAGTACATTGTTCGTACTAATATCCTTTTGCCTGAGGGCACTGCGTTTCATGCCACGCAAGTGTATACAGATGAGTAGAAGACATTGGCTATAGGATGTTCCCAGGCTATCAGCTGGATTGGTGAGCTCCATCTCGGTTCGAGTGTTGCCGAGTCGAGTACTTTTGTTATGGTATCTCGTGTATGTTAGAGATCATTGCGACGATTGTCTCGTGGATAGTGCGTCGTGGTGTCGACAGTTGTGTAAAGCGACCATATAGGTCGATGTGTTTTTATGCTTTATTTTTAAAGATTTTATTGTGACTAAAGGCTTTTTTTGAATTAACGATGAGGGAGAAGTCCCTGATTTAACGAAAGTGTTTCACTGAAAAGTGATTTTTTACCTAACGGAAGTGTCTTTTCATAAATTAAAGGTTCACAAAAAGTTGTGACTCCTGGATGGAATATTAGTATGGCACTCAGCCGATTAGGGTCTTGGGTGTCAGTTGCGGCCCTCCGATTTGGTTCGTGACACCCTTGTAGGGTTAAGAAGGGATTTGATAATGTTAAGTGCATACCTCAAGGTTTCGGAGTTATATGAATTGGTTAAAGCAAGTTCTTTGAAGGAATTGGAGTTTGAGTCATGTTTTGTGATGATTCCATATCATTTGAGTTATACATTGCTTAGCATCATTTTGAGAAAGAGATATAGAGCCCCTTTTGATGGTTAATGAAGTTTTATACAAGTGCCAAGAAGGTTCTATAAGGATTGGAGGTCAAACGAATCCAAAAGAACGCGTTTCGCGAAAGTTGGAGTTTGTGGTCTAGTTTGCAAATGCAAACTGAGTTTGCTGTGCAGCAAACTGGCCGTAAACTCACCTTTTTGGCAGCCTTCACTGCCCAACATCACCCCTAAGCTGAGGAGGGAGTATGCGGCCGCATACTGAATATGCTAGGCCGCATACTCATCTCAAAGTAGGGTCAGGGGGTGATTTTGCCACCTTTTTAAATCCCAAACGACCCCAACCTTATTTCCAACTTTCCACACTAATTTCCCCACCTCTTTAGAGACTTCCAAAGAGTTCTTGAAGGTTCCAAATCACCCCACACCTTTCCATATCATCCAAGGAGGGAATCAACATCAAATCTCAAAGGTAATACTGTTACACCCCGTACTTTCGGAGAAGCACTTGTTAAATTTGCATGTAAGTATGTCGAGCTATGGCTAGGTAAAATAACTTTGGATTGTGAGGAACGAAGCATTATTAAGTATAATGTTTAAGTAAAGGATGAATTATGATCTTGTAAGTCGTAACCGGGAAGGACAACCTTGAAACCAAAGGACATGAGCATTATCAAGTATGATTAATGATAAATATCATGTATGGAGAGTTTTGGAAGATTTTGGGACCAAGCAAATAGAAGAAAATAAGTTTGACGAAAATTTGGAAAAAGTTGGCTGGATTTTGGACATAATTTTGGGTCAACTTTGGAGAGGTATATCTCCTAGTATATTAGGAGTCTTAAGGTGTTTCAAAAGCCTAAAATAAAGTTCGTCGAGTCTAGTTTCCAACGCAACAAACCACTCATCGATACGACATCGGAGTAGAGAATTATGGACATTACAAGTTAGGCTGATAGAGCAAAAACGCGTGCTATAGTAACCGCCCTGCTACAGTAACCGGGTGCTACAGTACCCAAACCGACTCTAGAAGCTTATAAAAGGGGTTTTACCCCTTATTTTTCATCCAAAACACCTCTAGAATATTTCCCCAACCTCCACCCACGAAATTTCACCTCAAATCAAGTAAAAACAACCCAATCTTCCATCAAGAAAGTTAGAGACTACAAGAGTAGCAAACCTATGGTGTTGTCTAGTGATTGAGGGTAAAGTGGAACTGATGCAGCCATGATTCTTGAGTTGTATGCACTACTTAAGGTATGTATAACACCCCTTTGGTTGTGTGTTAGCTTAAATTGAGGTTGATAAAGTTGTTTGAGGCTAAATACTGCAAGACTACATCCAAATAAGTTAAGTTAAGCCATTGTTTTATAGGGGATATTTTGAATGTTTAAATATGACTTCTAATGGTTGTAAATTGTGGATTATAACCTGAATATATTGTCCCTAAGATTATTGGGAATATTCATGTGTTAGTTGGAAAAATGGAGAAGAAAATATATGAAATCTACGGATAGAAAGTAAAGGATGAGGAGTAGGAGTATGGATTGTTTTGGAATACATTTAAGGGTATTTTGAGCTAAATATGATATGGTAAATATATGCATATTGTATGCGTGTGGTTCAAATTGAATTATGAGAGGAGAGTTGGGTTTGGATGACGTTTGTTATTCATTAAACGAGCTTGCCGCTTAATATGATTCTTAAAGTAATCAAAGAGGGTTATATTGGATTATATTGTAGTTATTGCTTTTGTTGATTGTTATTGTTGTTGTTGGGATATTTGATGACCCTTAGTGGTCTTTGGGATGTAGTATAAATAGGGGAGGTGCTGCCCGATTTTCCGAAGGTTATAATATTAGCAAGATATGATAATTGCGACACTGTTTGTTGATGACGGTATCATTTCACTTGTTGTAGATGCAAAAAGATTATGTTAAGCTTTATTGTGGATTGAGAAGGAGATTATCCAGGTATGTTAAGGCTATCCTTTCCTTCTTTTTGGCATGATCTATGACAAGCGCGAAGCGTAATGATATCCATAATGAATCCACTCCTAGATGTAGGATATCCTGAGTTCCTTGACTTCTTAAGCCCGAAGGGGCATCCATAAGTTGTACGATTTCATAACGATGTCTAATTCCCGAAGGGGACATTCATAAGGTTTCCTTATTCCTATGCATTTCACGTTTGATTTTTGAGTCTCGAAGGAGACAAATGAAAAGGGGAAGAAGTTCCCATTTTTGAAAAAAAAAAAGAAAAAGTTCCCGTTTTGAACTAAAAGTTGTCCGAAGGGAGTCTTTTGATGGTTTCCAAAGATTTTCATTTGTTACATCCCGCAATTCTGAAGAAGCACTTGTTAAATTTAAGTGTAAGTATGTCGAGCTATGGCTAAGTAAAATAACTTTCGAATATATGAAGTGAAGCATTATTAAGTATATTTTATGAGTAAAGGATGTTAATAAGGAATAACGGAAGATCCTATAAGGAAATGAGTAGAAGAAATTAAGTAGTATGACTTTGGAGAAAAGATGGGCAAGGTTTCGTACGATAATTACGGGGTCCAACTTGGGAAGGAATATCTTTTAGAGTATAAGGAGTTCTGAGGTGAAACAAAAGCCTAAAATGAAGTTCGTCGAGTCTAGTTTCGAATGCAATAAACCGATCGTCGATACGACATCGGAGTAGACAATTATTGATGTTACAAGTTAGGCTGACAGAGTAGAACCGCGTGCTACAGTAACTGCTACAGTACGACTTGCTACAGTACTGCTACAGTACCGACCTTGAGCTCCTATTTAAGACCAAAATCTGGTCTTTGGCTTCATTTTCTCCACTCCTCTCCACCAAAAAGCTCCCAAGAGACCCAAGAAACATTGAAGGATCATTTCTTTTCAGCGGATTAAAGTAACGGGACTACATCCGAGGCTCCAGAAGCATAGAGAGTTTTGTAGTTTTTGTTTTATACATCAAATCTTGACGGATCAAAGGAGCCTATTGAAGATAAATAAGATTTCAAGTTCTTCCAACCTTGATTGAGGTAAGGATATTCCTTATTATTGATATTACGAATTGTATCAAGGAGATTTAGTTGTTAAAGCTTCATAAAGTCTATTGATTGGTTGAGAAATTAGGTAAACATCGTGTGGGATGTTTTATTGAGTATATTTTGGTATTGATGATGATATTGTTGATGTTAGCGCTGTTGTTGTTATTGTTTTGTTGGTATTGTGATTTTGGGCTAGGGATATAAACAGGGGAGATGCAGCCCAAATTTCGACAAATTTTAAGAGGATTTAATTTGAGGGCTTAAGACAAGCATATGATAATGACCCTAACAATAGTATGAAGGGTTTTATATGTAGATTACGAGACTATGAATGATCTTATGTAGATTGCAAGACAGAAAGTAAGTTGGAAAAGTCGAGAAGTAAGCTTCCAGGTATGTTAAAGCTTTTCCTTCCTTTTATTTTGGCATGATCCTATGACTTGAGCGAACAACGAGTAATCGAGTCTCCATATTACTCTACTCTTAGAAGTACTGGGAGTATCTCAGTTCTTGATGAGCCTATACCCCTTGTTATGATTGTTCCTTCTGTTCATTGGTCCTGAGTTTTATACCATGATTATGTTAGTTCACATTCATGCATTGCATTCATTTACATATATGCATATAGACCCGTGACCAGAAGGCATTATATACGCGTATATTATGTATACATATATATGGGGTATAGGGAAATGGGCGAGACGTTATATATGCATTACCACCTGATCAGCTGGAGCACAGTGATGATGATTATGATGCCAGAAGGGGCTGCCTGAAGGGGCCATTATGCTATTATGCCCAAAGGGGCCATTATGTTACTATGCCCGAAGGGGCCTATATGGGATATGGATCGGGCCGTACGTTCCTCGGCAATATGACCTATGCATATCATACGCCCTCAGAGGCATTTTCAGTAAGCAGATGCATTCATACAGGTATGTTCAGATAGTCTGACATATAGATGCATTCATATCGATATGTTCAGACAGTCAGACATACAGATGTATTCAGTCAGTCAATTTAGCTTATGATTTTCAGATTTCATTTATGACTCCTATGTGTATGTTACTCTTCGCGTCCCTACAAACTCGGTCGACAGATTGACAAACTCCTTAGTAGACAGTACTTGACATCCGCTGGTGGTGAGCTCCTTTTTGTTCGGAGTTGCCAGGTCTATATGGAGTCTTTCTTTTGTGTTTATGGACGACGAGTGAGCCGGAGCCCTGTCCTGCCCATGACTCAGTTATACTTCTTTTGAGGCTTGTAGACACATGTACAGTACCATCAGTCAGTCTGTGGCCCTGTGCCCTTTCCTTTGATGCATAGTTACTTATGAGAGCCGTTTTAACTCATATAGTGGCTTGAGCAGTTTCGCATATATTCCATGAGGTGGCCGGACCGCATACAGTTATGTTTTGTTTCTTGAGGAGGCGGCCAGACCGCAGAGGGTTATCTGTATATATTTGTGTTAGGATTTTTCTGAGTCCAGGTGGCCACTTTAGGCCTATCCACGTTCTTAGCTAAATGTAAGTTTAAATGTTGGTTCGCCCGGTCCAGGTAGACACCGGGCGCCGGTCGCGGCCCTCCAGATTTAGGGCTTGACATCATGCATTTGCATATTTACATACATGAAGGACATCATTTCACGGGGAAGGGGAAAAGGGCTAAGGCGTTATATGCGCAAACCACCTAATCAGCTGGTATACGATGATTATGATGCCCGAAGGGGCCATTATGCTACTATGTCCAAAGGGGCTACGAGCAGGGCGAAGGCATGCATTATATATATATATATATATATATATATATATATATATATATATATATATATATATATATATATATATACACACACACACATATACATGATGCATTAAAAGTTCATATGCATGTACATGATTCGCAGTGTTGGTTACAGGTACAGATTGAGTCTGTTACTCTTTTATTATTCGAGTCGAGATATATTATTTCAGTTCTGCCTTACATACTCAGTACATTATTCGTACTGACGTCCCTTTGCCTGGGGGCGCTGTGTTTCATGCCACACAGGTGCAGACAGATGAGTAGAGGACACTCGCTATAGGATGTTCCCGGATTATCAGCTGGTTTGGTAAACTCCACTTCTATTCGGAGTATTGCCGAGTCGGAGTACATATGTATATGTATGTGTCATATGCATTATGGGTACATCGGGGCCCTGTCCCGACCTATGTTATGGTATCTTGGTTCATGTTAGAGACTTTGCAGACATGTCATGTCGATAGTGCGTCGAGATGTCGACGTTATGTAAAGCGGCCCTGTAGGTCGACATGTTCATATGCATTGTTTTAAGGATTTTATTGTGACAAAATGTTTTCTTTGAATTAATGATAAGGGAGAAGTCCCTAACTTGACGAAAGACTTTTATAAAAAGGTTATTCATATTTTACTTGACAGCAGCGTCATTTCATAATTTAAAGGTTCACATAAGATTGTGACTTATGAATATAATGGTAGTATGGCACTTAGCGAGTAGGGTCTTGGGTGTCAGTCGCAGCCCTCCGGTTTGGGTCGTGACAAATACAAGAAAGGTGATTATTCTTATTTCCCTTCAAAGTTGTGTTGAACTTGAACTTGGAGGGAGTTGAGTGAGGTGAAGTTCTTTGATTATAAGGTATTTTTGCCATCTTATTCTTATGGTTGAGTTGATGTAAAGGTTTAGCACTCCTTAGAAAGGAAAAGAATTAAAGTGGAGAAGCCATGAATGGTGTAATGAAGAAGATGACTACGAGGTGAATCAAAAGGGGGGTTTTGGCTAAATTTGGGATTAAATTGAGTATAACTTCATAATTATGATATTATGGATTTTATTATTGTTTTTTGGGAGTTGTTTGGTCATATGATGGAAGTTGATGAAATAGGGGAAGTCTTTGCCCGAATTTCGTTAGCTCTTAGTCGCTCTAGTTTGAACTTAAGCATGTTTTCAAGACTTAACTTCATTGTCAATCCTCTTGAATGTAGATTTTGCGGGCTTGGGAGGAAACGTTAGTAGTTAAGGGGAAGTGAAGGTATGTTAAGGCTATCCATTTTTTCATTTTTGCATGATTTTATGATATGAACGAACAAGCGAGTAAACGAGCTTCCATATTACTCTACTCTTAAAAGTAGTAGGAGTTCTTCAGTCTTTGATGTTCCTATACCCCATTTATGATTGTTCCTTCTGTTCATGGGTTTTGAGATTTCTTATATCGATGATATTAGCTCAAAGATGTTCATCGGAGATAGTACGACCTTGTGTCACTTCGAGAGTTCTATGCATTCAGTTTATACATACATTGGATTCATATATTCATATGCATATTGACCCGTGACCAGAAGGCGTTACATGCGCGAATATTATATGTATATAGGGTATAGGAAAAGGGATAGGCGTTATATACGCATTACCACCTGATCAGCTGGTGCACCATGATGATGATATATGGATCGGGCTGCATGTTCCGTAGCAATAAATATAGATGATGATGATGATGATGATGATGGCCGTAGAGAGGCCGTTGGGATATGAGATAACGGATCGAGCTGACTGTTCCTCAGCACTATGACCTATATACACATGAGCATAATTATCATTGAAAGCGTGCATATTATGCGCCCACTGAAGCATTGTCAGTTATACAGATTTATGCAAATACTTTCAGATTCTCAGTCATACAGATGTATTCAGACAGTCAGTTTGGCTTTTGAGTTTCAGGTTCCGTTCATGATTCTTATGTTTGTGTTACTCTTATGCCTTACATACTCAGTACATTATCCGTACTGACTCACCTATTGCTCGGGGGGCTGCGCTCATGCCCGCAGGTTCTGGTAGACAGACAGGCGGTCCATCTCAGTAGGACCTCTATCCAGCAATGGTCAGTGCGCTCCACTTGATCCGGAGTTGCAGTCTATTTTAGTATGCCATTCTTTCGAGATGTATATGCATATGTGTCACGACCCGACTAGGGGCCATGACGGGTACCCGGGGCCAACCACCGAGCACTACTCATACCATTACCCATCGTACTCATCAAACGTTCATTCATTAATCTTATACTCAAAATCATAGGAAAACCCATTTTTTTCACTTCGAAACATAATTACCTTTATATACATAAGCCCTTCGGCAATCAAAACAAATTCTTGCCAAATGGGAGGAGGCGCATTCTCTTTTCTTGATGATATCCAATTATTATACCACAATACCGCCACATCTCGGATTCTATAAGATGCCAACTCCACAGACTCAATTTCGGAGGCATGAATAATCTTTAATGTTCTCAACATTTCATCGATAAAACTTTGCGGGCCTTCATTCGACTTTGACCCGAAAAACTCCGAAGGATTCAAACTCATGAAATCACGGGCTCTAGTACTAACAGCCCAATAACTTGAACCCAAACCCTGCCGCTGTGCCTGGGCGGCAACTAACTGCGTCAATAGATGAATAGCCTAGGTCACTTGTTGACCCGAAGTAACCGGTGGAGGAACTGGAGGCATAGGAGCTGGAGCTGTAGCTCCCTCTTGTTCTTCTAAATTAGGCAGGGTGGAAAAAGTATTGGATGGATCCTCATTATGTGATTCACCCTCTTCGACATTCACTGGCGGCTCCCTTTCTATCCGCCTTTTCATCGTAATCTTGCCCTTCTGGGCAGCTGTAGCTTTTCCCTTTGGCGGCATCTCTGAAATCATAACACATTATTAGGGAGGAGAAAACCTTATACACAGCTCTATAGCACGATCTCGTAAGAAGAAGAATGGTCATTTTTCCTAAATACCCTGTAGCCTCCTGTTTATTAGTGTGGCACGCAACACACCATAAACAAGACTCTACTAGATACGGCTCGTAGACACTTCCTGAGGTTGAAGCTGCTACGATACCACTTTTGTCACGACCCGACTAGGTGCCATGACGGGTACCCGGGGCCAACCACCGAGCACCGCTCATACCATTACCCATCGTACTCATCAAGCGTTCATTCATTAATCTTATACTCAAAATCATAGGAAAAACCATTTTTTTCACTTCGCAACATAATTACCTTTATATACGTAAGCCCTTCGGCTATCAAAATAATGTACATACAATAAGGACATTGGGAGACCATACTACCCACACATACGTATCTACGAGCCTCTACTAGAGTGCTAGTCATATGGACGGGATAGGACCCCGTCATGCCCAAAACATATATATGCACAAAAGAATAAATCAATGGCACCTCCGGAATAATGGGGTGCTCTCAAAGTCTGCTAGTAGCGCCTACGAGTCTGGATCACCTCCCTGCCTACATGTGGGCATGAACGCGTCCAAAGAAAACGGACGTCAGTACGAACATTGTACTGAGTATGTAAGGCATGAATGAAATAAATATAATAGAGAAATCATAAGACATAAGATGAAGATATAACCTGCTTAACCTTTAAGAATAAACGTGTTTCATACATATATCATACATAATCATATCACATATGTTATAGCCCGTACTTTGTACGTTTGGATATTTCGAAGTCGTCGTGGGAAGTTAAGGATGAGATCATTTTCAAAAATCATTTTGGTGTACGAGCTGTTATAAATATAATTTATGACTATTGTTGCATGGGAAATATTGAGAAAGGTTAAGGGTAAAAAGAGAAATTTGCAAAATGGGTTATGAAAATAATGTGGAAGGCTAGGGGCAAAATGGTAATATTGAGAAAAGTCGAGGGGCAAAATGGGAATTTCACCCAAGTTTCATGAAAATTCTAAAAGGGCCATATTGGCCATGTGACAAAAATAAAGAAAAAGATGACCAAGGAGTCATCCTTAAAAAGGAAAAGAAAATTCTAGAAAAAATAAAGAAAAGAAGAAAGAAAAATCTAGAGAGGGGCATGTGCCCCTCACATGACCAAGAGAATTATATATATGTGGGAGTATCATCATTTATTCAAAAAAAAAAAAAAAAGAAGAACAAAACAAGAGAAGAGAGAAGAAGAGAAAGAAGGCCTCACGGCGAAAGAAGAAAAAAGAAAAAAAAAAAAAATCTTGGAGCCTTAATCTTTGGTCCAAAATTCCTTTCTTCTTGAATTACTACTACGCTTGGGATCCTCTTTAACATGGCATAATTCTTGTGGCAAGAAAGTACTTTAGTGGCAAGTGGAGGTTTTGGGAAAAAGGTAAGAATTTCATGTTCTTATTATGTTATGGAAGATTATATATGTTATAGTATGAGGAGATGAATGAAAAATATGGAAAACTTGTGTGTTGTGGATATGGATGTGTGGCCGTATGCATGGATGGTTTGCAAGGGCAATGATTCAATTGTTTTATTTAGTATTTTGATTGTTGTTGATGTTATGGATGATTTGTATGTGTTGTAGAGTGAAGGAATGGATGGAATACATGAAACTATGCATGGTGTGTGTGCATGGCCGTGTGGTATAGACAAGGAAAGGAAAATGATTTGAAGTCCATTTGGTTTGTTAGTTGTGTTGTTGTGGCATTTATGATGTAAATAAGAGTTGAACAATTTAAGTTGGCATTGGAAGTAGTTGTAAGTCGTTATGGGAAATTATGTACTTTGATATAGTTTTATGTAATTATGGAAATGATTTGTTAAAGTGCAAAATGTGATTGTTGTTGATGAGATTGGAAGACAAAAATGTGTTGTGGAAGTGTATGTCGAAGGTTGGAAGTTTTGGGTGAATTATGATTTCGGTGAAATTTTTGTATGTTTTGCAAATATTTTGTATAATGATATGGAATACTTCCGGATTGTGTTGGGATGATTTTAATTAGTAAATGAATATAGAAATGTTGATATTGGCTTGGAATTGTGAAGTTGGAATGGAAGCTAATGAACTATGTAGAAAGGAAGAATATTTATGTTATAACGTATCTTGTGATGATTGTTGATGTTGTTGGCATTGTTGGGTTGTTGTTGCTGCTATTTTGAGCCGAGTTAAATCTCGGGGATGTTGTATGTATAGGGGAGATGCTGCCCAAATTTTTGCAGACAAGTATTGATTAAGATTTGAATTCTAAAAGTCTTACTATTGACAATTGGTAAACATGACCATTTGAAGATTTTGGGCGAAACGGGATTCGAATTTGGAGAAGCAGGAGCTTGGAAAAGGTACGAGGTGATATAAGTATAAGGGCAAAACATATGCAAGTCGAAGCTACTTATTTCCGAAGAGCTACTATAACGGTTAATATCGTACCAAAGCCGGCAAGGCTGTCATATATATATATATATAGGGAACGTCCCCAACAAAACATAAGCGAGAAGGCTACCTTTCGTACTGTTTGCCATGATAAACATATATATAGCTACGCAAGCCGACAAGGCGCCCTTCTACAAATGGGAACGCCCGGACACAAGCCATAACCTTACAACAAAACAACAACCATCATGGGCCACACTTGTGACCACGGACCTCTAAGAGTGGCAAGTCACTCATATGACGGGACGGGGCCCCGTCGTACCCACGAACGATAACATATGTACATATCAAGGTTATACCACGACACTATGCTCGGAACAAAGGAACACTGCGAAATAGGCAGGTAGATACCTAAGGGTGGCGGATCTCGAAGCGTGTGTACGCTACTGCGGGTATGAAGAACGCGGCCCCCCCCCGAAGAAAATCTGAGGTACGAAATATGTCTTGAGTATGTAAAAGCGTCAAACATAGTAAATAGAATCATATCGAGACGAGGTGTATAGGACTCAATGCAACTACGAGTTTCCATAAAACTTGCCTTTGAACATGCTTCATTTTGTATCGTTCTCATATCAATGTCAATATAATGCTTTATAATCAAAGCATAATCATTACGTATATAACATATATAACGTGTCTAGGCCCTTTAGTAAGGGACTCGGTATTTATTCATACTCATAAAAGTCTATTCGTGCCGGCCCTTTTTAAGG
>NC_081348.1:971591-980908 GCF_029784015.1 Lycium ferocissimum
ACCCAAAGGGAAAAGGTGAAAATGGGGTTTTTGTGCAGGGGGTGAAATTATCACTCGGGTTTTATTCCAAAAATCATTTAATGTTTTTTTCATAACTTTACATGCTATTTGAAGTATTATTGAGTTAAGATTCATGGATTGTGAAGAGTACAACAAATGGGTCCATTAAATGGATGAATAATGTCATTAGTGATTAGTAGTGGATTAAATCATGAAATGGATATGTTGACGATATAAATATGTTATAAATGACTTATAGAACATGAAATAAGTATTGGATATGAAAGAATACGACAATGGATTTTTAGTCATAATTATGAAAAATTGAAGTGAAATTATGAAATCACGGATCATGTGAATAAATGACGATTGTTGTTAGTGATATCATGATGGTTATTATGAATGTTGGGAGTTGATATGGAATATGGCGGGGAAGTAGTATAAACAAAGGAAATGCTGCCCAATTTTCTATAGCCTTATTAAGTACGGTTCCATGATTGTTTAGCTAATGACGATCTGACTTCCATTGAAGGTATAAACAAGTGCATTAAAGGAGGACGAGCCACGCAATAAAATAGTTAAGCGAAAAAGGTATATGAGTTTCACCTTTCTTTCTAAGGCATGACTCTATGGTATGAATTCTCCTATTTCCCCATGATTTTCTGTTATAGCCCGTATTTTGTACGTTTGGAAATTCCAAGGTCACCGTGGAAAGTTATGTCGAGACCATTTTTCAAAATTTATTTTAATGGACGAGTTGTTATAAATATTATTTATGAACATTGGTATTATGAAAATATTGAGAAAGGCTAAGGGCAAGAAGAGAAATTCGTAAAATGGGCCGTGGAAATAATGCGGAAGGTTAGGGACAAAATGGTAATATTGAGGAAAGTCGAGGGGTAAAAGGGGAATTTCACACGAGTGTCATGAAAGTTCCAAGAAGGGCATATGGGTCATGTGACAAAAAAGGGGGAAAAAGAAAGATGGAAATGATGACAAATAAGTCATCTTTTGATAAAAGAATTTCAAGAAAAGAAGAAAAAGAGAAAAGAAAAGAAAAATCAAGAAAAAGAAAGAAAATTCTAGAAAGGGAGAAGGAGGATGTGACCATACTTGGGGGACTTAAGTGTAAATACACAAAAGTGGTGGAGGATGTATATATAAATGAAGTCATCTTTTAATTCAACAAATTTTGGGAGGAAGAGAAATAAAAAGAAGGAGAGCAAGAACATAGGCCATTTCGGCCAAGACATAGGAAAACTAGACCTTTGAAATCTTGTTCCAAAAATTATTTTCTTCACGTATTCCTACTAATTCAAGGGTCCTTTACAACGTGGTATAGTTGTTTCGGAAGAAAGGGCATTCGTTTCATCGTTTTCACATCTTTGCCAAGTGAAGAATTTGAAGGAAAAAGGTAAGATTTCATCTTCTTTTGTATGTTATGGATGCTTGGTATATATTGTGATATGGAGAAATGGATAGAATTCATAAGAATATGGAAGTTTTGCATGGTGATTGTGTATATAAATAGGTGGCCGTGTGTGCATGGATGTTATGTAGAATGGATGAATTAAATATATGTGGTATGTTAGTTGTTGTTGGAATGTATAGAAATGAATGAAATCCATGAAAAACATGGAAGTTGTGTAAGGCCGTATGAATGTAGTATATGACCGTGTGTATATATGTTGTATTGTGATGGGATGATGAGCAAATTTTATGTAGAGTATTAATTGTTGTTGTAATATACAGAAATGGATGAAAATGCATGAACATGCATGTGCCAATGTGATGGCCGAATATGGTAGTGTATGTGGAAGTGGTGAATTAATTTTATTTAGTATATCTTGGTTGTTGTGTTATGGATTTTATGATGAATAATGAGAACTTAATGGTTAGGGATGAAGTGGAGTGTGAATTGAATTGAATTGAATCGAATATTGAAGTGTTTCTAGAAATATTGTTGGTATTGTTGATAGTTTGGGTCAAGGTTAAATTCCGGGGTTGTTGTTGTTTGAAATTGCCAAGTTGAACTTGGTGGGATGGAGTATGTACGGGGGAAGTGCGCAAAATTTTGGTAGCCAAGTACTACTCTAAGATTCCAACTCTAAGTACCCTAATGAAAGTTTTGGGTAAACATGACCAATTTGCGGATTTTTGACGGGATTGCGACGTGACTTTGGAATAGCAAAAGGAGCGGAAAGAGGTATGTGAGGCTTTACCCTTCTTTCTATGGCATGTCTTAGACGTACTAAAGTTTGGATACGGGCCTCGGGGACTATTCCTTTTCTCGAAACCCAAGATTGAAATTCGCTACTATTCATTCAGTAAAATTGAACTAGAAAAGGTGCGAAATGTTGGAAAACTTCTTAGACCTCTAGAACTTGCATAAATGAGACCCGATTACCTTAAAACTCTCATTAGTAATGTCATGAAGCATATTACACGTAAATTGTGTGCGCCGCCTCATTTGACCCGAGGTGGGCCCATTGTCCCCGGATTTTCCTTATTGTTTCATTTGGCTTGTTTTGGAGTGGAATCCTAAGGAAACTTCTGATCCTTGTCCCGATTATCAAACGATAGGTACAACGCTATCCTAATATAAATATGTCTATGATGACCGTGACAATGACAACGATGGAGTCGACAATGAGAACATGCCTACGATAGATGTGTTGACGATATGTTCTGTTATAAAAATGAAAATATGGAAATGTTAAACTATTTCTGGATATCCCAAGTCTATTATAGGTAATGACTATTCTAAGGATTCTAAATACATGGAATATTGCCCTACTACCCGGTTGATGCGTGTACTCGACATACGTATATGGATATGATAACGAATCGAGCGCTATATAGATTTGGTAAATACACATGATATAAGTATATGTATATGATAAGCGAGAATCGAGAGCGCTATAGACGCTGGTAAGTATATATATATGATATAAGTGTGTGCATGTGACAAAAAGAATCAGAGCGCTATAGACGCTGATATATGTATGTGATATGAATATATATATATGATGAAAGAGCCAGGGCGCTATAGATGTGTGCCGATATATTTACGGGGGAAAATGGAGACAAGGGCGAGGAGCGTTATATACGCATATCCACACGATCGGTTGGAGTATGGCACATGATATCGTCCGGACGCGGGATGCCGGACGCGGGGTGTGCATATTATGGTTAAATGGATCGGTACATCGACGCCGGCAATATGATATATTCTAATTTTTATGTACATATATATATATGAGTAAGGAAAGCTAAGAAAGCACGAAATTTGCCCAAGGGCATTTATATACGGGTTACTCTTTTATCCTACGATACGGGTTATGTTTCCATACGGTTATTACTCATGTACGAGTTACCGTTTTACACGTGACATGTTCCATATGTACGAATACTGACTTCCATGACATGCTCTCACGGCTCTTACTATGTTGTTACGTTCATGCCTTGCATACTCGTTACATTGCTCGTCCGACCCCTCTTCTTCGGGGCTGCGTTTCATCCGCGCGGAGTGAACTCGGATGAGGCACGGCTAGCATAGAAGATGTCCAGCGGGGTTGGTAGGCTCCATTTGTCCTGGATTTGTAGGAGTCGGGGAGTACATGTGCTATGATGACGTGTTCAGAATTAGAGACTTTGCAGACAGAGTCGTGAGTTTCGGGAGTCAGTTTGTATTATAACACTAGTTTGTACAGTTACATATTTTATGTGATTTGAAGGCAATAAAAGAATGTTTTGGTAGTCTTATTATATGTACTTGATTTAGAGGTTCAAAAAAAAATTTTAGCACGTAGTAAGAGTCGGTGGGTTCGCTCGGCTCCGGTTATGGGGTCGGGTGCCCATCACACCCTAGGGAGATCGGAGTGTGACATTTTCTCTACATATATGTATGTGTCCGAAGTGATGAGTCCATATTATGAAGAGCTCACATGAGACGAAAATGAGAAGTAAGACATGAATGCGATGATGAGCCGATTCTAGAGATTCTAAAACTTATGATACGAGATTTCTATCAAGTCAACGACCTTCATACGACTCCTTACTATTAATCTTGGTTGATGAACCTACCTTACGATGATTAGTCTCTTTCCTTTCAAGGCATGATTTTCCTCCTTCTACGAATCTCTTCAACTCCAGGAACTAAGTGGCCTATGCTATAAATAGCCATACGAGAGAAAAAGATGAGAGATATACATTATGAGCACGATAGTAATGATGATGAGCCTATGACTATAGGGAGCTATACATGTATAAGATCAAGAAAAGGGATAAGGCACTAGTATGATAAATGACGATGATAAGTAAGGTCTAAAGAGTCTAGAATGAAAACGACAACCACGAAGTCAAGCCCTAAGTATGGTTCCATTAGTGTTCTTATATACGCTCGCCTTAGAATAGTAATCCCTTCAAGGCGAGGCATGATGATTCTATTACTCCATAACAACATCGGGGTTCCACGACCTTACGTCACCCCGACATGACTATAGACGCTTATGAACGCCGGGGTACGATGTGATGATATATGCATTTATGTGTATGTAATGATACTAAATTATGATAGAGCCATGATATGCTTATAAGACAGTTTAATAATCATAAGTCGATAAAATGTATGATGAGTATATGATGACATGATTCCACCGCACCTAATTGTCGGACACGACCAACAGCAGTGGTCACAACGTGCGACTACACCGTGCCTAGAAGGCCGGACATGACCACCCCTGATGGGCTGCACATGAGGGTTGTTGCTATGATTCCACCGTACTTAGAAAAGGGCGGACATGACCACCACCGATGGCTGCGTGCGACTACTGTTGTACGAGGAAAGGGCGGACATGATCACCCGGGTGATCGCATACGATGGGTACCCGGACGTGAACTAATGATGACAATGTATGTATGATATGACGATGATTATATGATATGACGATGTATGTATAATGTGATAACGTATGTACGGTATGACGAGGTATGTATGACAAATTGAGGCACTCTGTTGTAGTAGCTTGCATGATATGTATGTGTAGTATATGCATAAAATGTATCCAAATCGAAGTTTATGTCCTCGTCTTCCGTGCCTTTATGATTTCCTATTATATTTATTTCATTCATGCGTTACATACTCGGTACAATATTAAATGCGACGTCTTTTTCTTTGGACGTTGTGTTCACCCCACGGTAGACGGGGGAGGCCGGCACGGATCCATAGGAGCCCGTCGGCGAGTTGCGCAGCCCTCCTTTATTCCGGAGGTGCTACTTTTGAGATGTTATTTTGTGTGTATATATATATATATATATATATATTTTGGGCATGACGGGGTCCTGTCCCATCCAGGTGTCTAGTACTCCGATGTAGAGGCTCGTAGATGCGTATGTGTGGGTAGTATGGTCCCATAGTATTCATGTATATGCAAGTCTATGTATATTATTATTATTTTGATAGCCCAAAGGGCCTATGTTTATATAAGTAACTATATTTTAAATGAAAGCCATTTTCTATGATTATAAATGATAAGGAATATGAATGAAGACAGGATAAGCAATAGAATGGGTGGTGCTCGGTGGTCAGCCTCGGGTACCAGTCGCGGCCCGTACTTCGGGTCGTGACAATACCGGCCCGGGACTCGGTGAAAGAGGTAATAACAGAATGCATGAGCAGAATCGTAGGAATCATATGCAATGCCAAACATTCACAAAGACTCAATTGAGTAATCAAAACGGACTGTTATTCATAAGCCAAAACAGTAGTTCAATCAGACTTTCTTCCGAATATCACTCGGGAACATATCAAACCGGACTTCAGAAACCATAGTTATGTATCAAAATCACATACATAAAAATCCTTATTTCAGACTCAACCGATAAATATATAATCATACTCGGGGGTCGGAAAGATAGTCATATTGAATTCTTTCAAAAATAGGTCGTTAGAACCAAACATAGAAAGTCGCGGGACACACGGACGAGCGTCAACCCAATCCGGGCCCGCCTATGAAACTTAAAGTCATTACTCATCATGAAATCATTTGCGAAGATATCAAAGCAATCCGAGCCCTTTCTTGAAAGTTACGGGCGTTCGTAGTTTCAGATTCGTTTAGGAACAAAATTCTTTTGAAAACAACTTTTATGCAACTTTAGAAATTTAGTCATACAAAAGACATAAGGGCCATAATTCGACTACAATAAGAAATAGTGTAAACGGACTGACATTTGAAAGTCGGGACAAAAGTTATATCAAACATCTTTCGGACGTCACCCGGAAACATATCAAACGTCACCAATATATCAAAGGACCATAGTTATACGTCAAACCAATCCGAGTCCGCCTCGGAAAGTTACGAACGTTACTCACTTTTAGGACTTTCTACGAACAAATCAAAGCCATCCGGTTCTGTCTATAAAAGTTATGGACATTTTTAAACATAAGATCCTTTCGGAACAAACCGTATACATAGCATTTCAAATCCAATCGTATCAAAGACACACGGTCCATAGCTTGACCACATTAAGGATGCCAACATCAAGAAGCAAATACGAATCATAAACATGTTCGGATTTTAAGAATGGAATTACCCCCGAAGCTCATAACATATCATAACTTAGCCATATCTAAGACATGCCAAAAGAAGGAAAGGTAAGCTTTACATACCTTGATTGCTTCCTAAGCTAATCCAAACTCAGGTCTCGGCTTCTCAAAATCTACAACACGTCATTAGACACCAAACATTAGTCATAGGCACCTCGGAATCCCATTTTAAGCTCGCACTTTATTTACGAAATTTGGGCAGCATTTTCAGAATTCAACACCCCGAGAATTCAACTCGGCCAAATATCCAACAACAATACCAACAACCACATCAACAATATCCATAAGCAATTCCAAACGCATTAATAACTCCTTTCTACATAATTTCGACAACATTCATGCATATTCAATTCAACTTCATACATTCAAACTAATATCAACGATCGCATATTCAAATACCAATCCATAACCATTCAAACACGATTCAAGAACATTTCCAACAATCCGCACAATATTCAAAACAACCCAACCAAAACATAAGGCAACCCAAAACCTTCCAAGTCCTAGGAAATATCAACAACGCATTTCTCTTCTTCCAAATTCATAAACCATACTAACAATCCATACTTTAACAACATTAATCTCAAAAATACAAGAAACCATATTAAGATCACATTAGGTTCCAAAAGCCCACATGATTTCAACTTCACATTGAACCATTAAGCCTTTATTTTACAACATAGAATCTCACAACACAACATCCTAAACATACCAAATGAAATTAGTTCTTCACTTCTACCTTACACACATACACTAGCCACAACACAACAATTACAAATTCAACTCGAATCATTCAATACCTTCATTCTTATCACATAATCCATGACAACAACAACCAAAATACTAAGTAAAATCAATTCGCCATAACTTACCAAAAATAGCCCCTATACGGCCAACATCCACACACAAAATTTTCATGATTTCCATCCATTTCCACACACTATAACAACACTCAAACATGCTACATACAATTAATTCATCACCCTCCTACACAACACATACCACACGGCCAAACCTCAACATTCACGGCTCAACTTTAACATTCATATTTTCATGAATTTCATTCATTCCTACATACTACAACATCCACAAATCATTCATAACACATAAAAAAAAGAAGATTGAACCATACCTTCTTCACCCACTTCTTCCACTCGGCTAGGATATCACTTTGCAAAAACAAGCGTTTTGTTTGCTCCAACGACTACTCCACGTTGTAGAGGACCTTTCAATTAGTAGAGAAACTAGAAGAAAATAATTTTTGGTGATCAATTCTTGATCCTCAAATTTCCATGGTCTTGGCCGAATAGGCCTTCTAGCTTTTTCTTCAACTTTCTTGAAATTTCTAAGAATGACAAATGATGAAGATGACTTAAATTAGTCATCTTTCTCTACATATATAATTTACACATGTGGCCTATGGCCCACAAGTCATGTGCAAGGCCACATGGCCTTTTTTTTTTCATGAATTCTTAGTTTCCAAAACTTCATTTTTGGCCCCAAATTTTCATGAAATGTCTAACTTTCCATAATTCACTTTTGACCCCAAATTTTCCTTATTCCAAATTTACCCTTAACACTCCATACCAATGAAAAGATGAATATGCAACTTGTGCATCAAAACAAAAAATCAACAAAACTGAAAATTAAAAGTATTGTCCATAACATGTCGCAACCAACTTAGAATATTCTAACTTACAAAGTACGGGGTATAACATGATGCACCTTCTTTCTCTTCTTTGGTTCGATGCCGCTCGTCTATGTAACCCCTTAAGGTTTACCCACTCGTATACTCTAATTTCGCTTAGGCTACTCTAGCTTCCCATTTAGTTCTCCGTGTTCGACTTTATAGGACTTTTAGTACACTTCCCAAGTGGGGTCACCCATCCTAAAATTTCTCTCACTCGGCACGCTTAACCTTGGAACTCGATGAAATACGATGCTTTAATACTAGTATGATAGTGTCCACCTCACCGCATGACCTTCATCACATAATCTGGAGTACGTTGAAGTCTTAACAGATTTCAAAACATTCTCTAACACATCTCCCTCCGAATTAGAAAGGGTCTCTTACTCTTCGACTCCACAATTACTATTTTAGCCCTTTTCCATCCTCGATATACACTTTTATCTATGGATATGACTACTTTCCGTCCTAGACTTCGGATTCCCAATGGTGATGAACACACCTTGATCGCCGCTACTTATAAATACTTGGTTATCAGCCTTTGGATTTCTGCTCTTATTTTACCTCGTTCCTCATCCTTCCTATAATCGGGTCTTTCACAGTCCCGTCACTTATAGTACTCGTATCCTTAACATCTCATAAGCTGTCTTATCAATGCATTCATATCCATCATAATTCTTTTCCTCTGTACTCTTGTCTTAATCATACTATTACTTCTTTTAACTATAAGCTCGTCATAATTCATCCCTGCTTATCAATTCAGTTGGTACCTTAAATAACACTTCATCAAGATTTGACCCCTTTTCTAAATCATCTCTTAGGATTACAAGCCCCTCTCCAAATTCTTTTTACCATACGCTATCGACCTTTAATTATTATTATCCTCAAATTTGAATTAACCCCCCGATGCCTGCCTAGTACTTACCCAAAACTCATCATTCTTTGGCACGACCTTTCCCGGAGAATTTTCAAACCTATACTTATTTTCCCCTTTATTTCCCGGGGGAATTTTGCGAGTTTCCC
>NC_081348.1:981008-991062 GCF_029784015.1 Lycium ferocissimum
TAATTACATGTATTTTGTTTAGAGGCTCGTAGACGGATATGTACGGTCGGATGTTCATAACCTAGTGTCTTTGTCGCCGTGTGATATGTCGATGCAGGTTGATCATTACTACTCGTTTACATGTATGCTATTATCGGCGATGTTGTGGAAAAAAAAAAAAGAAAAAAAAGGTGCCTTTGATGTTCATACGGCCCACTTAGTAATAAGAACGGGACATATGACAGTGGGTGCCGGTACAAGTATCGGGTACTCGTCGCGGCCCCTAGTTGGGTCGTGACAATTTGTTTGACCAACTACAGGGTGCCAAATAGTTCTCGAAGATAGATCTAAGATCAGGGTACCATCAAGTGAGGGTTAAGGAGGAGGACATTCCCAAGACGACTTTCAGAACGAGATACGGCCACTATGAGTTTCGGGTAATGTCGTTTGGCACCGACCAACGCTCCGGCGATATTCATGAACTTTGATGAATAATGTATTCGGCCTCCCAGATTTGTTCGTGATCGTGTTCATTGATGACATTTTGGTGTATTCCCAATCAGAAGCGGAACATGCAGACCATTTGCGTACTGTTCTTGGAATCCTTCGAGCTCGTGAGTTATATGCCAAATTTTCAAAATGTGAATTTTGGCTGAGTTCGGTGACTTTTATGGGCCACGTCATTTCGGGTGATGGTATTCGGGTAGATACGTAAGATTGAAGCCGTGAAGAATTGGCCAAGGCCAACAACGCCTACGAGAGGTCCGTAGTTTCTTGGGTTTTGGCCGGTTTACTATGAAGGTTTGTAGAAGGATTTTCTTCCATCGCAGCACCATTAACGAAGCTGACTCAGAAAGCGGTTAAGTTTCAGTGGACGGATGCGTGTGAGCTGTCACACCCTGAATCCGACAGGGTGTGATGGGCACCCGACCCTTACCTAGGGCCGAGCGAACCCGCAGACTCGCATAATACTCATAGCCATCTTTGGGCCCACAAAGCATAACATAAGCACGGGGTGAAATTTTTTTCGGAAAACACATGCCTCCCATCTTTTTCAAATCAAACAAAATCCGTAACCATAGCGGATGCGAACACATGAAATTCATAACACAATGCGTACTAATACATCGCTACATAGCCGTTTACAAGCGGACATCTCATACACACGACACTGTCTGCAAAGTCTCTAACATAACCCCGAATATCATACAAAGCATTCGACTCGGCGGGCAAACTCCGAATGGGCTCGCCAATCCGGTAGGAACATCTTCTCGCCGACATCATACACACTCATCTGTATTGGGTACACGCGGCATGAAACGCGACCCCAGAAGAAAAGGGGGTCGGTACGGAATATGTCGAGTATGCAAAGCGAGTAAAATACAGAAAACGAAATAAAGTGTACCAAACGCGAGAATAATAGTCCCAATACCAACGCACTTACATCTGACATCCAGATCATACATGCATTCACACCTATACCGCGGCCAGGAACCCAGCGGCTAATATCGCCAATATATAATTATACCGCGGCCGGGGAACCCGGCGGTTAATAGCACAAATATACAAACAGCTACACACACACACATACCGCGGTCAAGAATCCGGCGGTCATGTCACAGCCGCGATCAAGTATCCGGCGGACGATATCACAATACACGTGCCGCGGCCAAGTATCCAGCGGTCATGGTACAGCCCGCGGTCAAGTATCCGGCGGACAATATCACACATACCGGCCCGGGACTCGGCGAAAAAGGTAATAACAATACACACGAGCAGAATCGTAAGCAACCATACGTACATAATTTCTTTTATTGCAAACTCAGCAGAACAACCCAAGCAAGCCATTCTTTTAAAAGCAAGTCATTAGTCAAGTCAGGTTTATCGGAATTAGTGTACAATAGTTACAATTTTCTGAAATCGTTCTTATGTGTCAAAATGTATTATCAAACGTAATAAAGTAGTTAAAATAATTATTTTAAAATAGTCGGGCAATGGTCAAAAGTTCTCTTTTCGAATCACACAAATATACCAAGCGGGGCGACATTGGGAGATCTCGGGATGCGTGGGCTCCACCTCGGGTCGGCGAGAGGCGGCGGACATAAATTACAAACATTAGGCTACCTAAAGCCATCCATAAAAGTTTCGGAGCGATCCGGATACGTTTACCATGACTACAAGGGTTTAAGCAACCTTTTGACCAAATATGAAGATTATAGTTCAATTGCGCCTTAATGAATAGTAGGCAAAATCAACTCGGCTTTCCGAGAGCGAGAATTATCCCCGAGGTTCCGATCTTAGCCTAGTAGGGCTAGGACACCAAAAGAAGAAAAGGAAGGCTTTACATACGGATGAGCGGCTTACGCTCCTTAAATCTCGATTCCCGTTTCGTCCAAAAGCGCGTAAAATGGTCATTCTTACCAATTACTATTCATGCAAACTTATATTTCAACTTGGGGTTATTCTTGGCTACCGAAATTCCGGCAGCACTTCCCCTATAATTATGACACCTCCGAGATTCAACTCGGCTCAAAACAATCAACAACAACCAACAACAACATCAACAAACCCAATAAAACGCAATATGACCTATTTGGTCATCTTTCCAACATAAGGTCATAACTTTAGTTTCAACTTCGTATTTCAATTCAATCTCAACATATTAATCAAGATCACTACAATTCCATTCGGAAACATATCATAACATTTCTACCACGCATATACAAAATATCAAAGAAAAATATACAAAGCATGCAAACTTTCCACCAAAACCACAATTTATCCAATTCTTCCAATCTTTAACACTACATGTTCGTAACACATTTCCATCATCCAAATTCATCAACCTTAATCATAATTTACACCTTAAACACTTCATTCCCGTCATTTCATAAATTCATACTAAATCAACATAAACTTCCACATTCCATTTTCATACAACTTACATCATTTTCCTACACTTACAATACAAGGATCATAACAACACATCTAACATATCAAGCAAAACAATTCATCATTATTTCCAATTCTTCCATATCCACGACAACTTCTATATTTTTCCAACTCAATCAAATTCATTCAACTTTCAATTCCAAAACGATTTCTACCATAACCACAACTAGATTATAACATAATTTCAACACCAATTCCATGCACACACACGGCCACATATCTACATACACACACGCGGCCTACTTCCAATTCATAGCACTTCCATAATTTCCATTCATATTTACATACTTCAACATGCATACACCCTTCACAACACAAGAAAGAAGCAATTCTTACCTTTTTCTTCCACTCCACACGTTAGCTCAAGTCTCCAAAGATGAAAACGAATGGCTTGTTGGTCCAAACAACGATTCCGTTAACGAGCACCCTTGAATTAGTAGGAATACAATAAGAGAATAATTTTTGGGGACAAAATTTGAAGGGTCAAAAAGTTGATGACCATGGCCGAATGGCCATGGTTTATGTCTCCTTCTTTCTTTCTTTCTTCTTTCTCAATTTTTCTTGAATCTTCTAATGTTCTCATGCCAATTTAATCACATGGAAATTATTTAAAAGCCATGGGTTGGGCTAGCCTTGTGGCCGGCCACCCATGCTTTCTTTGGGCCTCTTCTCCTTTTTTTTTTTTGTTCTTTCCAAGCCCAATTACTTAGCCCACTTAATGAGTAATTCATGAATCCATTTCTTTGTAATTCCCGAAACAAATTCTCAAAATTCCAATTTTGCCCTTGGCCTTCCTCAATATTTCACATTCAATATTTCCTTAGACATCACATGCACCTTAAGTAAGATCCATCTAAAGCCTTATTTCTTACCATTCCGAATTATCTCAATTTTTTCCGAATACGCACAAAATGCGAAATATAACACCAACCTTACCCTTAACACTTCATACCATCGAAAGATGAATATACGACTTATGCTTTAAGGCAAAATCAACAAAATCGGAAATTGAAAGTCTTGTCTTTAACTCGTCGCAAACAACTTAAAATATTCCGACATACAAAGTACGGGGTGTAACATGAGCGCAGCTTTCAGGAATTCAAAAATAGGTTGACTTCGGCCCCAGTCTTGACACTCCCCGAAGGATCGGAGGGCTTGGTTATTTATTGTGATGCTTCAGGTGTCGGACTAGGTTGCGTGTTGATGCAGCATGGCAAAGTAATTGCCTATGCCTCACGGCAGTTATGAAAACACGAGAAGAATTATCCAACCCATGACTTAGAATTGGCTGCGGTTATTCACGCATTAAAGATATGGAGACATTATTTATATGGTGTCCATGTGGACATTTATACAGATCATAAGAGCCTACAATATATCTTCAAACAGAAGGAGCTGAATTTACGCCAAAGACGGTGGCTAGAGCTGGTAAAGGATTATGACGTTGATATCCTATACCATCCAGGGAAAGCGAATGTTGTAGCGGATGCTCTTAGCCGTAAATCTATGGGTAGCTTGACAGATGTACAACCAGGAAGCAGGGAGATGGTTCGTGAGATTTACCAGCTAGCCAGCCTTGGAGTCCGTTTGGCTAGTTCTGGAGATAGTGGAGTTTCTCTCAGGGGAGTTGCTGAGTCCTCTATTATAGAAGAGGTAAAGAGATGTCAGTACGAGGACCCTGTTCTGGCACAGTATAGAGATACAGCTCTTCAAAAGGAGAAGACCCCATTTGAGGTGACGCCCAACGGAGTGCTATGGTATAGAGGAAGATTATGTGTGCCTAATGTTGCTGGGCTACGACGACAGGTCATGGGTGAGGCACATCATGCTCGTTATTCTGTACATCCGGGGGCAACAAAGATGTATCATGACCTCAGATGCTTATATTGGTGGGATGGCATGAAAAGAGACATAGCGGAGTTTGTTTCCCAATGTCCAAATTGTCAACAAGTTAAAACAGAACATCAGAAGCTTGGGAGGATTACATAGGCTATAGAGATCCCCACCTGGAAATGGGAGGCGATTAATATGGATTTCATTGTAGGCTTGCCTCGTTCCCGGCGCAAATACGATTCTATATGGGTGATAGTTGATAGGCTCACGAAGTCTACTCACTTTCTGCCAGTCAGAACGACATATTCAGCAGAAGTCTATGCAAAGTTATACATGAAAGAGTTAATACGACTCCACGGGATTCCAGTGTCTATTATTACGGATAGAGGGGCGCAATTTACGGCTAATTTCTGGAGATCCTTTCAAGAAGGTTTGGGAACGGGTGGAAACTCAGTACAAAGATTCCATCCGCAAACCGACGGACGGGCGAACGCACCTATCCAAACCCTTGAAGACATCTTAAGGGCATGTGTGCTAGATCTTGGAGGCAATTGGGACGATCACCGCCACTTATTGAATTTGCATACAACAATAGCTATCACTCTAGTATTCAAATGGCCCCATATGAAGCTTTGTACGGGAGAAAGTGTAGATCGCCTATTGGATGGTTCGAGGTAGGAGAGGCACAGTTAGTAGGCCCATGCTCCCGATTCAACAAGCGGTAGAAAAGGTCAAGGTTATTCAAGAACGGCTACTAACAGCTCGAGTCGTAAAAATCCTATGCGGACAACCGTCGGCGAAACTTAGAATTCAAAGTCAATGATTGGGTGTTCTTGAAAGTATCATCGATGAAAGGGGTGATGAGATTTGGTAAGAAAGGGAAGCTCAGTCCTCGGTATATTGGGCCTTACAAGATTGTGCGCAAAGTGGGCCGAGTAGCATACGAGTTGGATTTACCCCCAGAATTAGAATCAGTCCACCCAGTATTTCATGTATCCATGCTACGCAAGTGTGTTGGAGATCCCTCCAGGATTGTTCCTGTGGATGATATACAAGTCACGGAGAAATTGTCCTATGAAGAAGTACCGGTTGATATCTTGGATAAGCTTAGGACCAAGGATGTAGCTTCAGTCAAAGTTTTGTGGAGGAATAATAACAGAGAAGAAATGACTTGGGAAGCCGAGGAAGAAATGAAGTCCAGGTACCCGCATCTATTTCGTGACCTCCAGAAGATATACAGACCGAGCCCTCGGTACCCTCAGGTATGTAATGTGTCACGACCCAACCCCGTAGGCCGTGACTAGTACCGAGTCAAGGGCACTGCCTACCAACCATAATCAACTCATAGCAAACATGCTAAGAATTTATACATACCGAAAGGCACGGTGAAGCATATACATATATACATATCATACGAATAACCTGGAATGTACAGAACGCAAACGCAACTGTCTATACTACCCACAACCCACAGACATGTCTACAGACCTCTAAGAGTAATAACAGAATCATATGATGGGACAGGGCCCCGCCGTACCCCTGAATAACATATATACATACACACGAAAAGTACGTGCACGTAGTGTGGGCTCTGGACAAGGGAGCACTCCAACAAAAACGAGAGGTCCTAAAGCGGTGGCTCACCGAAACGATCGTACGTGCCGCGGGTATGAAACGCGACCCCGAAGGAAGGGTGTCGGTACGGAATATGTGCGAGAATGTAAGCATGGAATACAATAAACGGAATCATAATCGAACAAGGGTTTACGAGAACAAGTATAGTAATCGAGAAAAATCGGAAGACGAAGAAAACCAGAATACTTGCCTTTAAATCATATATCATGTATGTCCGTGTCATATCATAATGTCATCATTGCCAAAGGCTACATTTATCATTTGGTTCGGGTTCGAGACATAGAAGCAAAACCACCAACCCTTCAATCCGTCCCCGTGGTGAATGAATTCCCAGACGTGTTCCCAGACGAGCTTCCAGGTTTACCGCCAGAGCGGGAGATTGAGTTCACTATTGATGTGCTACCTGATACTAAGCCCATATCTATCCCCCCCATATCGAATGGCCCTGCGAGAACTAAAGGAGTTAAAAGCGCAATTGAAGGATTTGCTCGAAAAATGGCTTTATTAGGCCAAGCTCATCGCCATGGGGGAGCACACTGTGTTATTCGTGAGAAAGAAAGACGGTTCCTTAAGAATGTGTATCGATTATAGGCAATTGAATAAGGTGACCATAAAGAATAAGTACCCCCTCCCAAGGATTGACGATTTGTTTGACCAACTACAGGGTGCCAAATGGTTCTCGAAGATAGATCTAAGATCGAGGTACCATCAAGTGAGGGTTAAGGAGGAGGACATTCCCAAGACGGCTTTCGTAACGAGATACGGCCACTATGAGTTTCGGGTAATGTCGTTTGGCTCGACCACGCTCCGGCGATATTCATGAACCCGATGAATAATGTATTCGGTGCCTCCCCTAGATTTGTTCGTGATCGTGTTCATTGATGACATTTTGGTGTATTCCCAATCGAAGCGGAACATACGGACCATTTTGCGTCTGTTCTTGGAATCCTTCGAGCTCGTGAGTTATATGCCAAATTTTCAAAATGTAAATTTTGGCTGAGTTCGGTGACTTTTATGGGCCACGTCATTTCTGCTGATGGTATTCTGGTTGATACACAGAAGATTGAAGTTGTGAAGAATTGTCCAAGGACAACAACGCCTACAGAGGTCCGTAGTTTCTTGGGTTTGGCCGGTTACTATAGAAGGTTTGTAGAAGGATTTTCTTCCATCGTAAAGACCATTAACGAAGCTGACTCAGAAAGCGGCTAAGTTTTAGTGGACGGATGTGTGTGAGCGCAGCTTTCAGGAATTTAAAAATAGGTTGACTTCGGCCCTAGTCTTGACACTCCCTGAAGGATCGAAGGGCATGGTTATTTATTGTGATGCTTGGTGTCGGACTAGGTTGCGTGTTGATGCGGCATGGCAAAGTATTGCCTATGCCTCACGGCATTCTACGTAAAACACGAGAAGAATTATCCAACCCATGACTTAGAATTGGCACGCGGTTATTCACGCATTAAAGATATGGAGACATTATTTATATGGTGTCCATGTGGACATTTATACTGCATCATAAGAGCCTACAACATATCTTCAAACAGAAGAGCTGAATTTACGCCAAAGACGGTGGCTAGAGCCGGTAAAGGATTATGACGTTGGTATCCTATACCATCGGGAAAGCGAATGTTGTAGCGGATGCTCTTAGCCGTAAATCTATGGGTAGCTTGACAGATGTACAACCAGGAAGCTGAGAGATGGTTCGTGAGATTTACTAGCCAAACCTTGGGTCCGTTTGGCTAGTTTTGGAGATAGTGGGAGTTTCTCTTGGGGAGTTACCGAGTCCTCTATTATAGAAGAGGTAAAGAGATGTCGTACACGAGGACCCCGTTCGGCACAAGATAGAGATACAGCTCTTCAAAAGGAGAAGACCCCATTTGAGGTGACGCCCAACGGAGTGCTATGGTATAGAGGAAGATTATGTGTGCCTAATGTTCTTCGGGCTACGACGACAGTCATGGGTGAGGCACATCATGCTCGTTATTCTGTACATCCGGGGGCAACAAAGATGTATCATGACCTCAGATGCTTATATTAGTGGGATGGCATGAAAAGAGACATAGCGGAGTTTGTTGCCCAATGTCCAAATTGTCAACAAGTTAAAACAGAGCATCAGAAGCCCGGAGGATTACTGCAAGCTATAGAGATCCCCACCTGGAAATGGGAGGCGATTAATATGGATTTCATTGTAGGCTTGCCTCGTTCCCGGTGCAAATACGATTCTATATGGGTGATAGTTGATAGGCTCACGAAGTCTGCTCACTTTCTGCCAGTCAGAACGACATATTCAGCAGAAGTCTATGCAAAGTTATACATGAAAGAGTTAATACGACTCCACGGGATTCCGGTGTATTATTACGGATAGAGAGGGCGCAATTTACGGCTAATTTCGGAGATCCTTTCAAGAAGGTTTGGGAACGCAGGTGAAACTCGCACAACATTCCATCCGCAAACCGACGGACAGGCAGAACGCACTATCCAAACCCTTGAAGACATGCTAAGGGCATGTGTGCTAGATCTTGGAGGCAATTGGGACGATCACCTGCCACTTATTGAATTTGCATACAACAATAGCTATCACTCTAGTATTCAAATGGCCCCATGAAGCTTTGTACGGGAGAAAGTGTAGATCGCCTATGGATGGTTCGAGGTAGGAGAGGCACAATTAGTAGGCCCATATCTGATTCAACAAGCGGTAGAAAAGGTCAAGGTTATTCAAGAACGGCTACTAACGTACTCAGAGTCGTCAAAAATCCTATGCGGACAACCGTCGGCGAAACTTAGAATTCAAAGTCAATGATTGGGTGTTCTTGAAAGTATCACCGATGAAAGGGGTGATGAGATTTGGTAAGAAAGGGAAGCTCAGTCCTCGTTATATTGGGCCTTACAAGATTGTGCGCAAAGTGGGCCGAGTAGCATACGAGTTGGATTTACCCCTTTAATTAGAATCACCACCCGCATTTCATGTATCCATGCTACGCAAGTGTGTTGGAGACCCCTCCAGGATTGTTCCTGTGGATGATATACAAGTCATGGAGAAATTGTCCTATGAAGAAGTACCGGTGGCTATCTTGGATAGGCTTAGGACCAAGGATGTAGCTTCAGTCAAAGTTTTGTAGAGGAATAATAACAGAGAAGAAATGACTTGGGAAGCCGAGGAAGAAATGAAGTCCAGGTACCCGCATCTATTTCAGCCTCCAGAAGATATACAGACCGAGCCCTCAGTACCCTCAGGTATGTAATGTGTCACGACCCAACCCCGTAGGCCGTGACTAGTACCCGAGCTGGGCACTCGTACCGTCTACCAACCATAATCAACTCATAGCAAACATGCTAAGAATTTATACATACCGAAAGGCACGGTGAAGCATATACATATATACATATCATACGAATAACCTGGAATGTACAGAACGCAAACGCAACTGTCTATACTACCCACAACCCACAGACATGTCTACGTACCCCAAGAGTAATAACAAAAATCATATATTTTTATGTGGCCCCGCCGTACCCCCCGAATAATATATATACATACACAATGTAAAAGTTCGTACGCGAAAAGGGTTTCGGACAAGGAGCACTCCAAGGAAGGGTGGGTACAATATGTCCCTATGTAAAGGGAATACAATAAAAATCATAACCGCCCGGGGGCCGT